>NC_133617.1:539473591-539588591 GCF_048593235.1 Sminthopsis crassicaudata
CTTTTTTTAAGGTCTACTGAATGACCCTTCATCTTAGCATAGTTTCCTATCCTCTTTGACACAGAGATTAGTCATGGAAGAAAAAGAGGAATAGTACATGTGTAATAATCAAAGTGCAAATCCTTCTGTACTTAACCCATGTGGCCTGGGAATCAGTATACTCTACCCTGTTACATAAATAAAACAACTCTTGTCCCTTGCAGGGTCTTATTCCATTCAAGGTGTTGCAAAATCTTTTGTGGCGTTTTCTCAAAAATATTCTAAATTTAGAGATCTTTAATATTCTGGGTCACTTCCTTTTTTTTTTTTTTTTACAATTTTAAGTAAGTTTATTGGAATTCTCTTTGATCCTTAATCACAACTCAGCCCTCTGAGTTCTTTCAAAACTGCAGATATTAGGTTCATTATTGAGAAGAAACTAGTATGCTAGTTATTTGTAAGGCAGATATTAATTAAACTAACAGGTCTTTGCCTAGTTCAGTATATCTCTACCACCCCTCTACTTTAAGTTTCTCAAAAGGACACCAAAAACTCAGTGTATAGAATGATTCACCTAAATTTTTTGCTACAATATTGAATTGGAACAAACAAATTTAGAAAAGAAAAAGAATGCATTTGAAATTAGAATCCTTTATGTAATCTCTTTTGATACTTTCATGCACTTTTCTCATTAATTTTAATAAGCAAAGCACCATCCTGCTGAAGGTAGTGTAAAATTCAAGAAATTAATATATCATCAGGTCAAATAATATGCAAGCACTTAATTACTTCTTTGGGAAAACAAATTCAGTTCATGGTACTCTAATGAAGGAAATTAGAGGTTCCCTATAAAGTGAAGATTAAAAAAAATCAAAATATGAGATTAATTATTACCAATACCTGCAACAATAAGAGGATAGGAAACTAAGACTGAAGCTATGATTGTATGAGATTGTAGGCAACAGAATGTAATCTGGGTGCTTTCAGTAAGCTTGCAAAATAGCCTCCCTGATTCTTCTCCTTCCTAATTACTTGTTTATGATTTATTTGTTTGTCTTCAAAACTATGAGCTCCATGGCAATAGAAGGGGGAATTACATATAGCAACTTTTTTAGTATATATGATATGTCTGTATCTTGGTAGAACTTACCAAATTAATGAATAAATAAAAGAAGGAATAAATAAATATATCATACTCACGATTGAAAACATTTGGTCAATTTCTTTGATTTATCTGTATTTTCTCAGTCTCACCTTTTAATAGTCTTTCCATTACTTAAGGAATAAAAAAGAAGAGGATTCAGGGAGGGGCAAAAATGTGGCTAGTCTTTCAAGATCTTATTGTTATTGGAAGTTTCTATCTGTCAGTTGGGTAGGAAGGGGAAAGAGAAATGAAATTACTGAATTTTTAATGTTATACCTCCTTACTTTCTATTTTCTGCTTAGACTTTTTCCTAAGTTCCTCAGAAGTGCTATAACTATCAGTATCCATTCCTTGTCACAACCATATTTTTTTTAATTAAAGGAGAAACACACATAGTTACATTTAACAAAACTGTCTATTTCACATTTCTTACCTTTGGGGATTTTAATTTTAGGTTTCATCTTAAATATGTAAGAAGTAAGTAAAGACTCAATATTATTTTCTTAAGCAGAATTAAATAATGCTTTCCAGATATTATTCTTCTCAATTCAATTCATGTATATATATATATATATATATATATATATATATATATATATATATGTATATATACACACATATATATATATATATATATATATATATATATATATATATATATATATATATATATATATATATATATATATATATGGCAAAATATGGCATAAATGCTCTACATCCCCACATAAAGAAACAAGGCCTCCATACTTTCAGATAAGAAGAAAGAGACAGGTATTGACTAAACTTCTATACATTAAGGGAAAATTATATCAACTTTGTATCACTTGAAAAAAACTTGGGATATTTAATTGCCTTATATGAACTTAATTGATAAAAGTCATGCAATCTTAAGTGAAAATATTATTTGCTCGACCTTTTCAATTCCTAGCTTGAAAAACAGGCTCAGGATGATATTTCTTTGCAGAATTATATGTTGAGATAGAAAGGGGGAAATACTTTTAAGTTTGTTATGTTCATAAAGAAGATCCAACTCACTTCCAGTTGATCAATGATGGACAGAGGTAGCTACACCCAGAGAAGAAACACTGGGAAGTGAATGTAAATTGTTAGCACTAATATCTGTCTGCCCAGGTTGCATGTACCTTCGGATTCTAATGTTTATTGTGCAACAAGAAAATGATATTCACACACATGTATTGTACCTAGACTATATTGTAACACATGTAAAATGTATGGGATTGCCTGTCATTGGGGGGAGGGAATAAAGAGAGGGGGGGATAATTTGGAAAAATGAATACAAGGGATAATATTATAAAAAATATATATATATAATAAAAAAAAAGTTTGTTATGTTCAGAAATACAGAAGTAGCAATCTGCAGTACTTTATTCCTTCATTCTACTGGGGACAATCACACTTTATCCAGATCTAAGAGAAGAGAAATATTGATTTAACTTCCAGTAACTAGCTTTGGTCAAGAATGAGGGAGTCTTCAGGCAAATCAACCCTCAATCTGATTCTGTTACCAGAAAAACAAGTTTACCACTTCCTGCAAGGTTTACAACCCTTCATATTTGTCCCAGTTATTGCCATTGTCACAAATTAAAATTATGGAGACCCAATAACAGCTTTTGTTTTTTTTGAAAGACAATTTAGCTCAGATGTGCATGAATTTAAATTGAGGGAGTTGTATAAAGTACATTAGGAATATAATGCATTAACTAAATGTTTTTTCTATCTTTAGTTTATACTATAAATTAAAATGCAAATGTTCATTGAGCTCCTACTAAGTATGAGGAAGTACAATGGCACTGTGAAAAGTGTCAGTTATAGATTTTTTAAAAGAATCCTCTTACTTTTAAAATCCTCTTTCTTGGAAACATTAAAATCCACGAAACCCTCCCAAAAGGTAGGATGAATTCTTTCATTCTCTGCAAAACTTAGTGATTCACAAAAGAAGAATATCTCTAGTCTATGCATTGATAGATGAAAAATGTAATAACTCATATCAATTCTAATGAAATGGCAGACCATTCACTAAACCATGATTTCTGTGACTAGGCTTCTAAGGAGATGAAAGCAAAAAACCAAGAAGAATAAATATTTTTGATGCCCTGGAAGTGATAATTAACCTTATTTTTTCAGACTGCTTATCTTGACTTTTTAGATTATCAGACTTTTAGTTATTCTGATTTGATAAAGGATATTAAAAAAAAATAACAAAGATAAATTAGGTAGGAGAAATTTTCAATTATCCTAAGATCTAAGTAAAGATTCAACAATTCAAACTCAGTCTTTCATATTCTTTGACCATAGACTAGGAAGTTTTTATTTAAATTAAGTAACTATAATAATAACTAAATTCCTCTGAAACTTTAGTACCAGGAAACATGTCCTTGCATTTATTACATCTTAAATTATTTTCTTATAATGTGAAGCCTAAAAAATTTCAGGATAGATAAAGAGGCTGCAATATCATCACATCTTCATTTGTTTATATTCTTCTTCTCTGATAAAGATTATTCAGATACATTATTAAAACATGAATTCAAAATAAGATTATTAAAAGGCAGAATGTTTTTAAATGAATGATAATGAGAGAAAGGAAATGAAAGCAAAATATTTCACTCCCACCCACATTAGTAATAATTTTCCCTCTTTGATTTCTTATGGTGCATTACTTTATACATCTCTAATTCTCTCACACATGGAACTAACTGTGTTTGTGATGTTTTTGATGAGTCTGACACATCCATAAGATAAGAAAGTGGCTTGTCCAAATGTGTATCTTTCCAGAATAAAGTACAGTGATCTGTACATAATAAGAACTTTATAAATGAAGTAGAATGAATTGAATAACTCAGGCATGATTGACACTAAACCCCTGATTTTACAGATTAGAAAATTTGTCTAAAAAGAAGTGATTAACACTCACGATATGCAATAATTTTACATCAAAATTCTATGACATCATATTCTATCATATATTATTTCTTCTTTGTATTTTGGAGTCCACAGAGTATCCAACTCTGTATAGAAAAGAGAATTTTCTCTATTTCAATTAGTTTCAAGGAAAACAGACCACAAATGCATAAAATACCTGTCCCACTATGAAAGCTATAACTTTTTTCTAAGTTGAGCTCTTAATATATTCTATACTACAGGTAATGTTGGTGAGTAGGACAGGCCAAGATGACAATCAGCTTTGATCTGAGATAACTCAATAACAATTTCATAGCTCATATAGAGAAGCCCAACAACTTACTGTCTTTTTAGGTCATGCCTTTTATTAAAAAAATAAGTTAAGTTGCTTACTTAAGGAAAACATTTTGTTTTTTAAATTAATAACAATGATAATAATAATAATAATAATAATAATAAACATGGCTACCCATTTCACCTTGTTAATTTACCCACCTTGCACAGGGTATTTTTTTCAAAAGTCATTAGAAAACAAGCAAAGACCTTCAGAGCAAAGTAGCTGTTAGTTTGTAGCCTTACCAAATAAGGGTATAAGGAAGGAAAGTGCTTGGCATTTTTCACTTGCTATTACTACACCCTTCCTGGAATATGTTACTATGAAAGAAAATTTTTGCTCAGAATATGCCCATGTATCATAGGCATGTCGATGGAAGTGACCTTAGAGGCCCTCTAATTTAACTTCATTTTAAATAATACTAAAAGCTAATAAATGTCAAAAACAAGATTTGAATTATGATCCTCTGATCTAACATATATGATTATTTAAAGTGACATGCTTCTTGCCTTGACACTTTCGTGTTTCATTTTATATATTTAGAGAAGGTCTTTGCTTTGAGTGAAAGTTGAAGTTGAGAGGAAGGTAAATGATCTTTGTGGTTTGTAGATGTGGATATCTATAACTTTGAAAAAATTATTTGCTTGAACCATAACAATAGTGTTTTACTCTGTTGTTTCCAATTACCTGCTAGCCCTACCACCTGATTTTCTTTAGCTTCCTGTAAATAAGACTATACACCCTAGGACTTTAGCTGCTAAGTAGTAAGCTTACCCTTTATTTATAGATTCAGTCCCACATTCTTTCCAACTATCCCCACAATGTACTCCAGACTATGGTTCTTTAGCCTAGAAAACAAATTAATATTCCAGGGACCTTAGATTCTAATTTTTGAATTTTTCTCCTTATCTTAATATTTTTAAATTAATTTTATAATTATAATTTTTGGCAATACATATGCATGGGTAATTTTTTATGATATTATCCCTTGTACTCACTTGTGTTCTGAATTTTCCCCTCCTTCCCCTGCACCCCCTCCCCTAGATGACAGGCAGTCCCACACATGTTAAATGTGTCATAGATGTGTGCAGAACCAAATTTTTTATTGCACAGGAAGAATTGATTTCAGAAGGGAAAAATAACCTGAGAAGAAAAACAAAAGTACAACTCATTTCCCAGTGTTCTTTCTCTGGGTGTAGCTAATTCTATCTATCATTGATCAAATAGAACTGAATTAGATCTTCTCTTTGTTGAAGATATCCACTTCCATCAGAATACATCTTCATACAGTATCATTGTTGAGGTGTATAATGATCTCCTGGTTCTGCTCATTTCACTCAGCATCAGTTCATGTAGGTCTCTCCAAGCCTTTCTGTATTCGTCCGGCTGTTCATTTCTTACAGAACAATAATATTCCATAACATTCATATACCATAATTTACCCAAACATTCTCCAATTGATGGGCATCCATTTATTTTCCAGTTTCTAGCCACTTCAAAAAGGGCTGCCACAAACTTTTTAGCACATACAGGTCCCTTTCCCTTCTTTAGTATTTTCTTGGGATATAAGCCCAGTAGTAGCACTGCTGGATCAAAGGGTATGCACAGTTTGATAACTTTTTGGGCATAATTCCAAATTGCTCTCCAGAATGATTGGATTCTTTCACAACTCCACCAACAATGCATCTCAGTTTTCCCATAGCACCTCCAACATTCATCATATTTTGTTTCTGTCATCTTAGCCAATCTGACAGATGTGTAGTGGTATCTCAGAGTTGTGTTTCTTTACATTTCGCTGATTAATAGTGATTTGGAACACTCTTTCATATGAGTGGAAATAGTTTCAATTTCATCATCTGAAAATTGTTCACATCATTTGACCATTTGTCAATTGGAGAATGGGGTTGGGGGAAGAATCTTTTCCTAATATTAGCCACCAGGCCCTGGAGGCCTCAGGATCAGCCAGGGTCAGGATAAGTAAAAGTCCTTGGTCTTTAGGGGGAAATGTGAAGGAGACAAACAAATTGCCAGGAGATTTGCCAAGCATCTCTCCTAAGTTCTAGAGTCCAGAATCTCCTAGTTCTGTGCCAAGTGAAGTCTTTCCTCTGTCTCCCCACCCTCTACTCCTTGCCTAAGATTATCTTTTCACCAAACATTGAGCCAGCCTCAATGATGAGAAGAGCCATTTATCCAAACATAGGCTAATAGAGTCATTGTCTTATTTCAAATAGTGAATTAGCTATAAGTGCTCAGTTGTCTGATTCAAGTGAATCTACTCAAAGTTTCAGCCCTTTAAAATTTACATTGATGGTTAAAACTACTAATTCTATATTTTCTGTCATCTTATTAACACCAAATTATATTTTCTATTTCCTTTTCCCCTTTCTCTCCTCCCCAGTGTTTTACTTATGAGCACTACTTGCCTCAAGCAGCCCACCCCTTTAGAGTCCCTCACCCTTTCTTATGCCTTTTTCCTACTATTTCTGTTTTCCATTCCATTTAGCCTACCCCTTCCCTTTCCCCCTTTCACTTCCCACTTTTCTATAAGGTAAGAGAAGTTTCTCAATGAAACCACATATGTTTAATATTTTCTTTTTGAGCTAAATCTAATTAGAGTAATATTCACACAATGTTCATCTCCCTCCCTTCTTTCTCTCAACTATAATAGGTTATCTTTGCTCTTCCTAAGATGTAATTTTCCTCATTTTAGCTCCATTTCCTTCTTTTCCCAGTACAATCCCTTTTGCATCTCTAATTTCTTTTTTATATTATAATAGCAAAATCAAATTTTATATGTACTCTTTATGTATGTCTATAACAACAGAAATACAGTTCTCAAGAGTTCTTTTTATGTCTTTCTGCTTCCTTTGAGTCCTATAGTTGGAGATCAAAATTTTTGTTTAGCTCTGTTTTTCTTTTTTTCTTTTTAATAAACAATTGGAATTACCTGTTTCATTAAATGTCCATCTTCTTCCTGGAATGAAAATGCTCAATTTGGTAGGGTAATTTATTCTTGGCTAAATTCCAACTTCATTTGCTTTCCAAATATCATATTCCCTACCCTTTGATCTTTTAAGGTGGAAGTTTCTAGGTCCTGGGTAATCCTTATTGTTGCTCCTTGGTATTTGAATTTATTTTTCTGGTTGCTTGTAATATTTTTCCTTGGTCCAATAGTTCTGAAATTTAGCCACAATATTACTTGGAGTTTTATTTTGTGGTCTCTTTCAGGAGATATTCAATATATTTCATTTTCTATTTTACTTTATGATTTTATGACATCTTGGTAGTATTCTTTGATGATTTCCTGAAAAATAGTGTGTAGTTTCTTGTTTTCATCATGGTTTTCTGGAAGTCCAATAATCCTTAAATTGTCTCTCCTAGATATATTTTACAGGTCAGTCATTTTCCCAATTACTTATTTTACATTTTTTCTATTTTTTTTTCAATTTTTTAGTTTTGCTTGATGGATTCTTTATATATCATTGAGTCAATTATTTCCATTTGTTCAGTTCTGACTTTTAGTGAATTATTTTCTTAATTTACTTTTTTTGCTTCTTTTTGTATTTGTCTAATTGAATTTTTTAAATGAGTTGTTTTGTTCTATGGATTTTTTTTCCTATTTCAGAAATTCTGTTTTTCTGGGAGTTATTTTCTTTTTCCATTTTATCAAATGCATCTTTAAGAGTTTTATGCTTTTTCCAGACCCTTCTTGCAAAGTTTTCATTTCCTTTCTCCATTTTTCCAGCTCTCTTTTAAGATCCTTTTTAATTTCTTCTAGGAGAGCCTTGTGTGGATGTAGAGGGCTGGAACTCTGAAAAGGTATATTTGAATCTAAAGACAACAAAATACTTAAGGATATATATATATATATATATATATATATATATATATATATATATATATATATATATATATATATATATATATTTAGATGATATAGCGATGTTATGCTTCTCTTCACTATTAGCACTTGCTGACTATATTATGATGAGGTAATTGAAGGCAAGGATAGGAAGGTGGAGGGAGAGAGTCAGAGTCGCTCTGCTGAAGCATGATCAGGGGAGAGACTTCAGGGTTCGGACTACCTAATCCACGATTCATCTTTAATAAGTGGAGTGGCAGCTTGCTTGCCTCCTTCACTTATCTTCCTAAAGATCAAGGACATCGACTGATCCTGACTCTGACTGATTCTAAGGCCCTCCAGAGAGCTAGCCCAGACATAATATGTGGGATCAATTTATATCACTCTTTGGGACTTCATATGGAGATGATCTGCTTTTGGGCTCCTCAGGGTTTGAAATTTGTTCTTCTTTTTCACTATAAATGTTTCTATGGTCTAAGTTCTCTTTGCTTTTTGACTCATTTAAAAAATGGTAAAGTCTGCTCTTAGGGCAGGGGAGGTTTTCCAAGCTTTCTGTATGAGCAACAGCTTCCTCTACAAGTGTCTAGGACTGTGCTGAGTCCCTGCTGACTCCATGTTGACTTGCTCCTGGTTCTGGTTAGGCGTGACCAGGTCCTGTGAGATTCTGGTGTTTGGGGGTTCACTATTTACGTTTTGTGTTTATGTTGGATGCTTTATAATTTCTCTGCTAATCTACTGGAATGCATCCAAGGCAGAGCAGCCAATATTGCTGTAGATTCCTTCCAGTAGGTTCTCAGCTGTGCAGAACTCTCACCACCTTGGGACTCTGTGCTGCGTTCAGCATCTGTGCCTGACCTATTTGTACTCAGCCTACCTCCCTCTGTGCCAGATTGAAACAGACCATTTCTGGTGATCTTCAAAATTATATTCTGCTGATAATTTGTTGCACTCCCAACATTCATGGATTCTGCTTTCCAGAACTAATTCAGAGGCTGGATTTGTGAATTAGCCTGAGGGTTGTGAGAGAAGGTCAAAAAGAAACATATGTCCTCTACACCATCTTGGCTCCACCCCCTGAAGAAAATAATTCTTTAGAAATTAGAAAATTAGAATTGGGGAAATGGAAGCTAATGATTTTTATGAGACATCAAGAAACAACAAAGAATATCAAAGGAATGGGAAAAAAACAGAAGAAAATGTAAAATTACCTCATTGGAAAAAAAAAAACTGACTTAGAAAATAGATGCATCTGAATCCAATTCTTCCTGTGCAACAAAAAATTCGGTTCTACACACATATATTGTATCTAGAATATACTGTAATATATTTAACATATATAAGACTGCTTGCCATCTGGGGGAGGGGGTTGGGGGAGGAAGGGAAAAAATCTGAATAGAAGTAAGTGCAAGGGATAATGTTGTAAAAAATTACCCATGCATATGTACTGTCAAAAAAATGTTATAATTATAAAATAAAATAAAAATTAAAAAAAAAAAAAGAAAATAGATGTAGGAGAGATAATTTAAAAATTGTTAGATTACCTGAAAGTCAGGATAAAAAGATCCTAAAACTATTTTTCAAGAAATTATCTAAGAAAACTGTCTTAATATCCTAGAATCACAGGGTTAAAAGAAGAACAACTAGAGTCTCCTGATCCTTTTCTCAAGGAGAATCAAAAATGAAAACTTCAAGGAATATTATAGCCAAATTACAAAGCTCACAGGTCAAGGAGAAAATATTGCAATTCAAATATCATGCAAATCAAATATTAAAAAAAAACACAAGATTTAGCAGTTTTAGCTTTAAAGGATCATATGACTTGAATATAATATTCTGGAACACAAAGAAGTTAGGGTTATAATCAAGAACTGCCTACCTAACAAAACTGAATGTAATATTGGGGGGAGGGAGGTGAAGGGGAAATGGATATTCAATGAAATAGAATATTTTTAAGCATTCCTAAAGAAAAGAACTGAATAAGAATTTTTAAGTACAGATGCAAAACTCAGGAGGAGCATAAAAAATTAGAGGAAAGAATTCATAAAGGTTTCAAAAAAGTTAAACCCTTTACATTCTTGGTTGTTAAAATAATATTTGTATGCTCTAAGTTGTTTGTCATTACTAGAAAAAGTAGAAGTAAAGATAGACAGAGGATATGGGTGTGAACAGAATATGATATGATGCATTATCTTAAAAAGAATAAGGAGGAGGGGAGAAAGAAGAATGCATTGGGAGATGGGAAAAGGGAGAAGTAGAAACAAGTAAATTATGTCACATAAAAGAGGCCCAGTAAGAGCTTTTATTGCAGAAGACAAGATGAGGAAAGTATGGGGAAGAAAAAACAAAAAACAAAAAAAAACACCTTGCTCTAACTATGATTGATTCAAAGGGAATACACATTCATTTGGATACTGGAATATATCTTACCCCTGCAGGAAAATATGAAGAAAAATTTTAAGAAAAATAGAGGAGTTGATAAAAAAAGAGGGGAGGAGAAACAAAACACTGCTGAAAATAAACAGAATCAAAGGAAAGAGAGTCTAGGACAAACAGAGAGAAACAGAATAAATTTAAAGAAACAAAGAGCGTAACTGTAAAAAGATTTTATAGCAAATTTCTCTGATAAAGACCTCATTTCTTAAATATATGGAAAACAGATAATTAAAAAATAAGAACTATTCAATTGTTAATGTTAAAAGGAAATGGCAAATCAGTTTTCAAAGTCTCTATAATATTTTTAAAAACCTCTAAATCACTATTAATTAAAGAATTTCAAGTTAAAATACTTTTGAACTATTTCCCTACACTTTTCAAATTGAATAATAAGACAGAAAAGGAAAATGATTAATGTTGGAGATGAATGAAAAAATGAGACATGCTTTGTAAACAAAGTTGTATACTGAAACTTGTATACTATAAAGCAATTAGGAATTATGCCCAAAGGATTATAAAACCATGAATACCCTTCGTCAAAGCAATACTATTAATAAATCTGTATTCCATAGAGATTAAAAAGGAAAAAGGATCTTTATTACAAACATATCTATAGCAGCTCATTTTTTGGTGGAAAATAATTGGAAATTGAGATGTCCATCAATTGGAGATTGGCTAAATAAGCTGTTATGGAGGGTTGTGATGAAATTTTATTGTGCTATAAGCAATGAAGAGCAGGATGCTTTCAGAAAAAATCTTCAGAGACTGATATTAAATATTACAAAATTAAATGAATAGAACTAGGGGTACCCTGTGCACAGTAACAGCAATATTGAATGATGATCAACTGTAATTATTTAGCTATTCTGATACAAGGATCCAAGACAATTCCAAAGGATTTATGATGAAATAAATCTATCCCAGAGAAAGAACTTACGGCATCTGAATGCAGATCAAAGCATACTTTTTTTTTCTTTGCTCTCTTTCTTTGTATTTTTATTTTCTTGCTTTTTTGTTAAATTTTATTTTATAATGTGACTGTCATGAAATTATGTTTTTCAGCCAAAATGTTTGTGGCAGCTCTTTTTGTTGTAGCTAGAAACTGGAAGATGAATGGATGTCCATCAGTTGGAGAATGGTTGGGTAAATTATGGTATATGAAGGTTATGGAATATTATTGCTCAGTAAGAAATGACCAGCAGGAGGAATACAGAGAGGGTTGGAGAGACTTAAATCAACTGATGCTGAGTGAAATGAGCAGAACCAGAAGATCACTGTATACTTCAACAACAATGCTGTATGAGGATGTATTCTGATGGAAGTGGAAATCTTCAACATAAAGAAGATCCAACTCACTTCCAGTTGATCAATGATGGACAGAGGTAGATACACCCAGAGAAGAAACACTGGGAGGGGAATGTAAATTGTTAGCACTAATATCTGTCTGCCCAGGTTGCATGTACCTTTGGATTCTAATGTTTATTGTGCAACAAGAAAATGATATTCACACACATGTATTGTACTTAGACTATATTGTAACACATGTAAAATGTATGGTATTGCCTGTCGTCGGGGGGAGGGAATAAGGGAGGGGGGGTAATTTGGAAAAATGAATACAAGGGATAATATTATAAAATATATATATATATATATAATAAAAAAAATTAAAAATAAATAAAAAATAAAAAAAATAAAAAAAAATAAAAAAATTATGTTTTTCAGTCGTATGCGTGTATAGCTTATTTATATCCAATTATTTGTCTTCTCAGTGAGTTGAAAAGAGAATTTTAAATTCAAAATATAACAAAAAGAATGTTAAAGATTCTTTTTACATGCAATTGGGGAATAAAATATTAAATCATTTTTAAAAGTAATGAAGACATCTATTAATGCCAGTATTCTATCAGTGATATCATATGAATACATATTATAGATTATTGCAGTCTTCAAAGGGAGACAGCAGAGAAGAAGTGCAAAGTTGGGTTATATATATTTAAAAATAAAGGAGTGATTAAGGTCATAAAATATAAATATAAAATATCAAAATAGATGTCATAAAAAGATAAAATAGGCAAAGACAAGTGAAAACTATGTTTTTCCTTATGATAGTAGAAAGTAAACAAAGTAGTCCTTCTCTCAAACACTTTGTTTTAAGTCCTTGTGGAAAACTTCTGGAATAAATGACAAGTCATCCTGAATGAAAAGATAAAGATGGATTGCAATATAAATTGTGTGAGAAAATGCCTTAGTGAAATCACAAGTCTATTTCAGTTTTTGATGGTCCTTGGTATTTACATAACGAATGCTCAAAAATGTTGGAATGGATTGAATCAAATCAAAGAGAAAAAATGTAGTTCAGTCATTTTACAATTATTTCCTAATTATGACCCCACTTGGGGCTTTCTTAGTAAAGATACCAGTTTCTTTCTCCAGCTCATTTTACAAATGAAGATTCTGAGGCAAACAGGCTTAAATGATTTATCCATAGTTACAAAGCTAGTAAATGAGACCAGATTTAAACTCATAAAAATGAGTCTTCCTGACTACACTATCTAGCTGTCCCAAAGAAGAAAAAAAATAGTAATAGTTAACTAGAAATAGGACATCACAAATTGAGGGAAAGATAAGCAAAGAATCAGAGAAGAGAAAAAGTAAGAGTATAATAGAAGATGGAAGAAAAGGAGAGAAGGGAAAGGAAAACAGGAGAGGAGGAAAGAAAAATCAGGTAATGGAAGGTAATGAAGGGGAGAGGAGGAGAGATGAGAGTAAGAAAACTTTTTTTAGTTTTAACCAAGCTAATTTTTGTGTTTGTTGTATAAAAAAGTAGTTTTCAACTCTAATTTTCATGGGACACTTTTAAAATTCTGACAATAATTATATATCTTTAATATCACAAACATGTTATATAATCTATTTAGTTTATCACATTAAAATTTTTCAAGTTCATTCAAGTTTGTTCTTGTTGGGGAATGATTTATGCTCTTTCATTAAAGCTCCTCTTCAAAACTAGCATGGCTTGTCAAAAGACAAAACTTTTTTTTTTTTTTTTTGTTATGTGAATGATATGTATGTGAGAGCTTGATTACATTGGTACTTCAAAAATCTGTAATATAATGTGTTATATTCATTCTTCTACTAACACAGATCACTAACTCTGTATAACTTAGAACATGGTCTTCAAGATTTGTTGTAGCTAAAAAAAAAATCATTACCTTAAAATTAAATTGTATATCAACTCTAAATTTAGCTATGGGAATTCATTGAACATAACTAGGACATAGTCCATCACTAGGCTTATTGACAAAGTTTCTTGAGATGCCTCGGTTTGCCAGATCTCATGCTCCACTGGTAAGCATTGTAAAAAATCTGATTAGATGCCATACTATGATAAAGCATCAGAATGAGCAGAGGTTGTATGTAAATTTGTATTTTAAAAATACCTTCAGGCTTATGTTTATACAAAGATTACAAATGGACATTTCAAGAATAAGTGAAGTAGACAAATGGTAGTCTTTTTAACATCAAAGGTTAGTAACTGAATTTTGTAGAGAGAATTCATTGTTTACAATTACATTTCTTTACAATAGATTTGTCAACTTATCTGATTCAGCAATGATTATAGCTGGACCAATTTAGGATAGCCAGATCAAATTAAACATGTTAGCAGACTGATAAATTATGCAATAATTAACCTACAAAGAGTTGATTTGGAACATTTTGTTGTGTCATTATGTTTGATTTTTTGTAAATGTAGTTTACTTTATTATGTTGAAATGGAATTTTGAATAAAAAATTTTCATACATCTGTGTGACAACGTTCATTTTCTTTCAAAATGAGATATAAAACAATCTTACACTTTTTTGCTGATAGCTACTTGGAAAACTATGAAAGAAAAGGCTTAGCAGTGCTGTAATTAACTTAGTGACATAAGTATCTAAATGAGAAAATGAGAAGCTATATAGAGTCAGCTCCTATATTGTTTGATTTTTCAAATATTTCATACCTTTTTTTTTTTTACTTGACACTCTTCCTTAATTAGAACAGTTTTATTCCCTTATGGTTGAATTACTCTAGTTCTTTTTTTAAAATTAATTTTATAATTATAACTTTTTTTGACAGTACATATGCATAGGTAATTATTTTTTTTTTTACAACATTATCCCTTGTACTCCCTTTTGTTCCCAGTTTTTCCCTCCTTCCCTCCATCCCCTCCCCTAGATGGCAGGCATTCCCATACATAATAAATGCCTTATAGTATATTCTAGTTACAATATATATGTGCAAAACCAAATTTTGTTGTTGTTGTTACAAAGGAAGAATTGTATTCAGAAGGTAAAAATAATCTGGGAAGAAAAACAAAACAAAACAAAATGCTCACAGTTTATACTCATTCCCCAGTGTTCCTTTTCTGGGTGTAGTTGATTCTGTCCATCATTGATCAATTGGATTTGGATTAGCTCTTCTCTATGATGAAGATATCCACTTCCATCAGAATACATCCTCATACAGTATCCTTGTTGAAGTGTATAATGATCCCCTAGTTCTGCTCGTTTCACTCAGTATCAGTTGATGTAAGTCTCTCCAAGCCTCTCTGTATTCCTCCTCTTGGTTATTTCTTACAGAACAATAATATTCCATAACATTCATATACCATAATTTACCCAACCATTCTCCAATTGATGAACATCCATTCATTTTCCAGTTTCTAGCCACTACAAAAAGGGCTGCCACAAACTTTTTAGCACATACAGGTCCCTTTCTCTTCTTTAGTATTTCCTTGGGATGTAAGCCCAATAAGTAGCACTGCTGGGTCAAAGGATATGCACAGCCTGAAAACTTCTTGGGCATAATTCCACATTGCTCTCCAGAATGGTTGGATTCTTTCACAAATCCACCAACAATGCATCAGTGTCCCAATTTTCCCACAGCCCCTCCAACATTCATCATTATTTGCTCCTGTCATCTTAGCCAATCTGATGTAGTGGTATCTCAGAGTTGTCTTAATTTGCATTTCTCTGATCAATAGTGATTTGAAACACTTTCATATGAGTAGAAATAGTTTTAATTTCATAATCTGAAAATTGTCTATTCATATTCTTTGACCATTTATCAATTGGAGAATGGCTTGATTTCAATTCTCTGTATATTTTGGAGATGAGGCCTTTATCAGAGCCTTTACTTTAACTGTAAAAATGTTTTCCCAATTTGTTACTTCCCTTCTAATACTGTTTGCATTAGTTTGGTTTGTGCAAAAAATTTTAATTTGATATAATCAAAATTTTCTATTTTATGATCAATAATGGTCTCTAGTTCTCCTTTGGTCAAAAATTTCTTTCTCCTCCACAAGTCTGAGAGGTAAACTATCCTATGATTCTCTAATTTATTTATGATCTTGTTCTTTTTGCTTAAACCTTAGACCCATTTTGATCTTATCTTAGTATGTGGTGTTAAATGTGGGTCCATGCCTACTTTCTGCCATACTAATTTCCAGTTTTTCCAGCAGTTTTTGTCAATTCTTATCCCAAAAGTTGGGATCTTTGGGTTTGTCAAACACTAGACTGCTATTTTTATTCACCATCTTGCCCTGTGAACCTAATCTATTACACTGATCAACTAGTCTATTTCTTAGCCAATACCAAATGGTTTTGGTGACTGTTGCTTTATAATATAGTTCTAGATCAGGTACAGCTAGACTACCTTCATTTACTTTTTTTTTTCATTACTTCCCTTCAAATTCTCGACCTTTTGTTGTTCCATATGAATTCTGTTTTTATTTTTTCTAGGTCATTAAAATAATTTTTGGGAGTCTGATTGGTATAGCACTAAATAAATAGATTAGTTTAGGGATTATTGTCATCCAAATTGTATTCACTTGGCCTATCCAAGAGCACACAATGTCTTTCCAATTATTTAAATCTGACTTTATTTTTGTGGCAAGTGTTTCATAATTTTGCTCACATAATTCCTGACTTTCCTTTGGTAGATATATTCCCAAATATTTTATACTATCAACAGTTATTTTGAATGGAATTTATCTTTATATCTCTTGCTCTTGGAATGTGTTGGTAATGTAGAAAAATGCTGAGGATGTATTTTGTATCCTGCAAATTTGCTAAAGTTCTGAATTATTTCTAATAGCTTTTTAGCAGAGTCTTTGGGGTTCTCTAAGTATACCATCATGTCATCTGCAAAGAGTGATCATTTGATTTCCTCATTACCTACTCTAATTCCTTGAATCTCTTTCTCGGCTCTTATTGCCGAGGCTAGGATTTCTAGCACTACATTGAATAATAATGGTGATAATGGGCAACATTGTTTCACTCCTGATCTTACAGGGAAGGGTCCAGTTTATCACCATTACATATGATGTTTACTGATGGTCTTAAATATGTGCTTCTTATTATTTTAAGGAATAGTCAATTTATTCCTATACTCTCAAGTGTTTTTAGTAGGAATGGATGTTGGATTTAATCAAATGCCTTTTCTGCATCTATTGAGATGATCATATGGTTTTTATTAATTTGATCATTAATATGGTCAATTATACTAATAGTTTTCCTAATATTAAATCAGCCCTGCATTACTGGTATAAATCCTACTTGATCATAGTATATAATCCTGGGGATGATTTTCTGAAGTTATTTTTTGATAATATTTTATTTATGATTTTAGCATCAATATTCATTAAGGAGTTTGGTCTATAGTTTTTTTTTTTCTCAGTTTTCAATCTATCTGGGTTAGGTATCATTACCATGTCTGTGTCATAAAAGGAGTTTGGTAGGACTCCTTCAATCCCTATTTTTTCAAATACTTCATATAGCATTAGACTTAGTTGTTCTTTCAATGTTTGGTAGAATTCACATGTAAATCCATCTGGTCCTGGGGATTTTTTCTTAGGGAGTTGGTTAATGGATTGTTCTATTTCTTTTTCTGAAATGGGACTATTTAGACTTCTTACTTCTTCCTGTGTTAATCTGGGCAAGCTATATTTTTGAAGGTAGTCTTCCATTTCATTTAAGTTACTGAATTTATTGGCATAAAGTTGAGCAAAGTAGCTCCTAACTATTGTTCTAATTTCCTCTTCATTAGTGGTGAGTTCTCCCTTTTCATTTTCAAGACTAACAATTTGCTTTTTCTCTTTCCTTTTTTTTAATTAGTTTTACTAAGGGTTTGTCTATTTTGTTGTTTTTTTCATAGAACTGACTCTTAATTTTATTAATTAATTCAATATATATATTTTTTTACTTTCAATTTTATTAATCTCACCTTTTATTTTTAGAATTTCAAGTTTCATGTTTGTCTGGGGGTTTTTAATTTGTTCCTTTTCTAGCAATTTTAGTTGTAAGCCCAATTCATCGACCCTCTCTTTCTATATTTTAGGCAAGTAGGCCTCTAGGGATATATAACTTCCCCTTATTCCTGCTTTGGCTGTATCCCACTCATTTTGGTATGATGTCTCATTATTGTCATTTTCTTGGGTGAAGTTAGGTCTATGATTTGCTGTTTTACCCAATCATTCTTTATTACAAGATAATTTAGTTTCCAATTATATTTTGGTCTATTTTCCCCTGGCTTTTTATTAAATGTAATTTTGATTGCATTGTGGTCTGAAAAGGATGCATTTACTATTTCTGCCTTACTGCATTTGATTTTGATGTTTTTATGCCCTAGTATATGATCAATTTTTGCATAGGTTCCATGAACTACTGAGAAGAAAGTATACTCCTTCCTGTCTCCGATTAGCTTTCACCAAAGATCTATCATATTAAACTTTTCTAGTATTCTATTTGCCTCTTTGACTTCTTTCTTATTTATTCCGTGGTTTGATTTATCTAATTCTGAGAGTGCACAGTTGAGATCTGCCACTATTATAGTTTTGCTGTCTATTTCTTTTTGCAGCTCTCTTAATTTCTCTTTTAAGAATTTTGATGTTGTACCACTTGGTGTGCATATGTTTAATATTGATACTGCTTCATTATCTATGCTACGCTTTAGCAGGATATAATGCCCTTCCTTATCTCTTTTAATTAGATCAATTTTTGTTTTTGCCTGATCTGAGATGAGGATGGCTACCCCTGCTTTTTTGGGCTTTACCTGATGCATAGTAGATTATGTTCCACCCTTTTACTTTTAGTTTGAATGTATCACCCTGTTTCATGTGTGTTTCCTGTAAACCACATATAGTAGGATTCTGACTTTTAATCCAGTCTGCTAACTGCTTCCTATTTATGAGGGAGTTTACCCCATTCACATTTATGGTTAGAATGACTAATTCTATATTGCTTGCCATCCTGTTAATTCCTGCTTATGTTTTTTCTCCTTTCCTTCCCTCTTACCCATCTACCAAGTATTAAGCTTGTGAACACCACTTGATTTTCACAGCCCTCCCTTTTTAGTATCCCTCCCACACCTTAAAATTCCTCCCCTTATTTTACCCCTTTTCCTCACAATTTCGGTATTCCCTTCCCCTTAGCTTATTGCTTCCCTCTCACTTTTCAATGAAGTCGAAGAAGTTTCACCATAAATCGAATATGTCTATTGATACACACTATGTTCATCTCCCTCCTTTCTTTCTCTCAGATATAATAGGTGACCTTTGCCTCTTCATGAGATGTAGTACCACCACTTTATACTTTTTTATGATATAATTTCCTTTCTACCTCTAGTTTCTAGGACAAATTATACCTCTGTTCTTTACAAATCTTTATGGCAGAAATATAGTTCTCAAGATTTGTTTTTACCTTTTTAGAAATCTCTTGAGTTCTGTATTTGAAGATCAAACATTTTGTGTAGGTTTGGTTTTTTCATCATGAATAGATAGATTTCATTTATTTCATTAAATGTCCATCTTCTTCCCTGAAAATAGATGTTTATTTTTGCTGGGTAAGCTTTTCTTGGCTGCATACCAAGTTCCTTAGCCTGTCAGAATATCATGTTTCAGGTCCTTCATTCCTTTAATGTGGACGCTGCTAGATCCTAGGTTATCCTTATTGTGGCTCCTCTATATCTGAATTGCTTTTTTCTAGCAGCTTCCAATATTTTTTCCTTTATCTGATGGTCCTTGAACTTGGCCACTATATTTCTTGATTTTTTGATTTTAGGGTCCCTTTCAGTAGGTGATTGATGAATTTTTTCAATGTCTATTTTACCCTCTGTTTCCAAAACATCTGGGCAGTTCTTTTTGATAATTTCCTGGAAAATAGTGTCCAGGCTCTTTTTTTTCCTCACATTTTTCAGGGTGTCCAATTATCCTCAAATTGCCTCTCCTGGATTTGTTTTCCAGGTTTGTTTTCTTTCAAACAAGGTACTTGACATTCTTTTCAATTGTTTCATTTTTCTGATTTTGCTTGACTACTTCTTTGTTTCTCCTTGAATCATTCATTTCTACTTGTTCAAGTCTAATTTTCAATGATGTATTGTCTTCACTCAATTTTTTATATCTTTTTGTAATTGTCCAATTGAGTTTTTAAGTGAGTTTTTTTTTTCTTCTAGGGAATTTTTTTCCATTTCATCCATTTTATTTTTTAGAGAGCTGTTTTCTTTTTTCCATCTCACTAATCCTGTTTTCCTTGGAGTTGTTTACCTTTTTTAATTCACTCATTTTATTTCTCAATGATTTGATCTCTTTATCCACTCTGGATGAGTTCTCCAGACTCTCTTGCTAAGCTTCCCTTTCCTTTTCCCATTTCTCTTCTAGCTCTCTTTTGAGATCCTTTTTGATTTCCTCTATGAGATTCTTTTGTATTGAGGAGCAGCTCATATCCCCCTTAGGTTATTCCTCTGGGGACAATCTGCTTTTAGTGTCCTCAGTATTTGAAGTCTGCATTCTCTCCATATAGAAGCTGTCAATGGTTAGAACCCTTTTGAATTTTTTTGTTCATTTTGTCAGAGCAGAATCAAAGAAAACAAATTGACAAGAAAAACAATTGGTCTGTTTGGGGGTGGGGGATGGGGCTGGATGGTGTTACAGAGCCTCCTCTACAGACTGAGGGAAACAGCAGCCAAGCACTAATAGGACATTGATGGCTGTGCTGTGCTCTGAGACTCTGAGGCTCTACAATCGTGCTGAGTCACTCTGGGTGAGGGTGGGCGTGGCTGGTTCTGAGAGACTCTAGCTTTCTGGGGTTTTATTCTTCACCTCTGGTGATTACACCTTCTCTGTTGCTCCTGGCTTGCTGCCAAGATGGAAGATCCACACTGGGGTAAAAGTCTTTTCACAGAACTAGAAGAGATTGTACCCCTCCCCTCTCTGGTCTGCAGTGTGAGCTGCCTGTTTTGCTCTGGCTTTCTGTCCTCAGTCTGCACCCAATCTGTTCATCCCCTCCCCAAAGCAAACACAGACCTTCTCTGGTGAATTTCAAGGATGTCTTCTATTGGTGATTATTTGTGGGTTTCTTTTCCAGTCAAGCATTAACTCCAAAGCTTGTCATGAAGTAAGTCCTGAGAGAAAACACAGAGCTCAAGCAGCTGTCTGCCTCCACACTGCCATCTTGGTTTGAAGTGTTTCATACCTTTTTTGCCTGACATATAACTATCTCATAAAAACATCCTTAGCAACAAAACACATAGCTTGGCTATGGGAGTTAAACTACCTAAAATATGATGGCTATAAGTATACTAGAAATAATCTTTTAAAATAGGATCAATTGTAAATATTATACTTCCTAAAATATGAGCACTGTTTGTTACTAAAGATAAAAATAATTTTCATGAATTATTAAAACTCAATAATTCAGTTAAAAATTCAACAAATATTTATTGTATATTTATTTAGAATCATGGTTTGATACAAATTGATAAACACTCATACAAAGATGAAGAAAGTATAGAATTTACTTTTAAAGGCTTTACTAGAAATGTGGAAAGATCACTGTTATAAACACCAAATAGATTTAGGTTCCACAAGTCTTTCATCTTGCCTTTCCTAACTGCTACTTATATAACATGTATAATATATATATATATATATATATATATATATATATATATATATATATATATATATATATATATATATATATATATATATTTGTTTAAACATATATGCACAGGTGCATCAATTTGTAGACATATGAAACACTTACTTTTCTTTTCTTCATTCTTCCTTCCTTTCTTTTTTTCATCTATGAAAGGAAATTAAGTGATACAGTAAATAGAGCTCTAAGCCTTTACTCAGAAAGTTCTAAGTTCAAATCATGTACAGAAATTTATTAGCTGTGTGTTCCTGGGGAAGTCATTAAGTCTCAATTTCCAGAGCTGTAAAATGCTAGATATGATCTATCTAGTCTAATGACTTCCAAGGATTAAATGAAATATTTGTAAAGTCCTTAGCACTGTGTTTAATAGTCATTTTTTAAAAATAAATTCTTCCTTCCTTCCTTCTTTTGTCCTCTTTGTCTTTTTTCCTTCAATCTATCATTTCCTGAGGATCTTAACACACATATGCACAAAATATAAACATTATTGTTAAATATTGTTTGTTGTATTGTTAAATCTAATTGCAATTTTATACTAGATACAAAGAAAAATTGTCACAAATGTATGCAAAATATAACAGCTAAGTGTTGCCAAAAGAAATCTTCTAGAACAGCAAAGTGAAGCTCATGAAAGGAGTAAAGGGCAAAAAGAGCAACAACAAAAAAGATAATTACATTATTTGTACAGACCTATCATTTCTCTGTTCCTGTAACTCTGTTGGATATTTATATGGAAAGGTAATCTGAATGATTTGTGCTTCATGTTTTAAATATTCAATAAAGTTTACATTCTATGTACCATTATGACACATTTTCTTTTAAATATTAATGTAGAAGTATCTGAATGTTAATCATTTATTATACCCATAATAGTTTATCTATTTTTTCCTTCTTAAATTATTTAAAGTACAACCTTTTCTCAGGCAATTCTTTTTGAAGGGCTTGGGGTTTGGTGAATTCAGAAAGCATACTGAATGAATGGAGACTTGTAAAGAACTAAAACTCTGAGTAGGTACAGTTGGACAACTGAGCACTTAAGGCTAATTACTTATTGGACAGTACTCTATTAGAATATGTTTGGAAAATGGCCCTTCCCACAATTCTGTGCTGGCTCAATTGTTTGGTGTATACAGAAAATTGTAGGAGGGACAAGGGAGTGAGTAAGACTAGTCAGAGTCACTTATGGGGGTAGACAAAGAGAAGGAAAATTGTGGACATCTTGGGTCCATTCAATTCACTTCTACCCCTAAAGACCAAGAATAAAGACCAAGGACTTTTGCTTATCCTGACTCTGGCTGATTCTAAGGTATCCAGAGTGCTAACTCAGACTTCACAGAGACTGAAAGAAAATTATTCTAATTCCAAATAGTGGTTTATAAACTACTAAAACATAAAAAAAAAACCAATATCAAGTTACAAAAGGATGTGGATATATATCTACATAGTTGATTGATAGATGATAGAGAGATATAATTATAATGTTTCTAAATCATAACATACAAAAAAAGAAACTAAAGAAATTAAATTTTAGGCAGTTTATGAAAACTTTTGTTCACAAAATTCTTCCAATGATTCACAAAGCAATGTCTTATTCCAACTTGTGTGAATCTTCAATTTCTATCCATTTTCTGTCATATTTTGAAACTATTTTCTTGAAAGTTTTAAAGGGAATACAAAATCAATGTGTCAACACATTGTGTAAAAATGGAGATGATTTATTTCTTCACTTCGTCTAAACAGGTAATAATCTTAAAATCAAATAAGGACAAAGTAGATTTCATGATAACTTGATCAAGTAGTTGTAATGGTATGTAAAGTTAAAAGGGCAAACAAACATCCAGAAAGCATGTGTTTTGTTGAACCCTGATATGAAATGTGTGTCTATTCAAAGTTCCTATTTTTCTTCTTAACATAGCACAATAGAAATAGGTAAAATTATACTGGAAAGACAGCCAGATTGTCAGTTTCAGGGAGAATATAAAGGTAGACTGCTTTTTTTCCTAAAAAACATTCCATACTGTAAAAATGACAAATGGAGTTCTCATGTGCTAGAAGCAGCCTAGCAAAACGATATGGTAGAATTTCAAATACTCATCTATTATTAGTCAAAGATTTTTTTTTCCTTTTTAGTTATAAGAATAATTGAATGATGAGTGGAAAAATAGTTCTTAGAGGTCATTTCCTACGAATTCTTCCCATCAGAGATGAAAAATAACAACTCTGGATCAAAAAGAAGAGATAATTTCTAGAGTTTTATTAACTCAATATGTGCCCCCAGTAATCTCATGCTTTTTTGAACACTGTGTCTATTATCTATTATCCTGATTTTATAGATGATCATACTGAAACTGAATGAAATTAAATAACTTGACCATGGTCATTTACCTAGTATATATCAGGGACAGAGTTTGAACTCTGGGCAACTACAAGTACAGTATTCTAGTCATTATACTGTACTATTTTCCCACATGAGAAGTAAGTAGCAGATCTGGGATTCTACCCAAAATGTCCTGATTCCCAGTTTGATACTCTTTTATGAAAATCACAGAAATCCCATAATTTCAGACTTAAATGAAACCTCTCTGGTTACCAAGTCTGTCTCTCACCTTCCAACCCCCCACAAACACATCTTCCTGACACATGATTATGCAATTTCTATCGAATGCTTCCAAATAGGCAGAACCCACTAATTCCCAAGTTAGTAATTTTCACTATGATTAATTGTTTTTTCTCGCTTCAAGCTAAAATTTGTACCTGCATTTTCTACCTACTGGTCTTAATATTGAGCAATGGGGCCAATAGCACATCTATATGCTCTTCACAGTATATAACCCTTTAATAATTGAATAGTTATCATGTCCATCCTTAATCTACTTTACTCTAAATTAAATATGCCGAATTCCTTCATCAGATCCTGATATGACATGAATACAAGATCTTTCATTATTCTTCTTTCTGTGCTCTGTGACCTCCAAATTATATTTTACTTTTAAGTATCTTTAAACTCTATTATTTGTATTTTATTCATTGACTTTATTGGGTCTTGAAAGACTCATGAATGAGATCTAGGCATTATTACCCCCATTTAATAGATACAGAAATTGAGATTAAAATAAACTAATTGAACTGCACAAAATCAGCACATCTAGGAAGATTGCCTGTTATTCAGGTTCTTTTTTATTAGATAGCTATCCCTTTGTTTTGCAGTATTTTTACAATACAAAAAAAGGGGTCATAAATATTTTTGTACATTCTTTTTGCACTTTTATTTTTTTTTTGAATGTAAGCTTAGAAGTGGTAGAGGTATCACCAAGGTTATTAGCTAATGATAGAAACAAGAAACTTATCTTTTAATTTTAGCAATGCATTGATCTAAATGTTCCACCATAGTGATGTAGCTTCTTTATCTAAACTATATTTATATGTTTGTATAGTTTTCTTTGTTCTTACTTTATGTATGCCATCACTTAGTACATTTCCCTTGGTTTTTGAATTTTTCAAATTTTTAGTAAATTTATTGTTAATACATATTGCTTTATGATTCATGTTGGGAGAGAAAAATTAGAGCAAAAGATAAAAACCATGGAAGAAATTAGAAAGCAGAAAAAGAAAACAAGAAGTGAACAGAGCATGAGTTAATTTGCATTCAGTCTTCTTAGTTTTTTTATGGATGCAGATGACATTTTCTGACCAAAGTCTATTGGGATTGCTTTGGATTACTGAAACATTGAGAAGAACCAAGTCTTTCATAGTAGACCATTGCACATTCTTGCTATTATTTTGTAGAATGTATTACTGGTTCTGCTTGTTTCACTCAGCATTGGTTCATGTAAAACTTTCCACACCTTTCTAAAATCACTTTGTTCATCATTTGTTATATAACAATGCTATCACATTATGTTCATATACTACAACTTGTTCAGCCATTCCTCAATTGATGAACATCTACTCATTTTCCAATTAGTTGCTACCACAAAAAGAACTGCTACAAATAGTTTTGCTCAGATGGGTCTTTTTCCCTCCTTTATAATTCCCTTTAATATAGATCTAGGAATGGAATGTTGGGCTAAAGGATATGCACAGTTTTATATAATTTTATATAACCCTATGGGCATAGTTTCAAATTCCTCTCCAGAATGGTTCAATCATTTCACAGCTCCACCAACAATGCATTGGTGTCCAAGTTTCCCAAAATCCCATCAAACATTTATCATTACATTTTCCAGTCAAGTTAGCCAATCTGAGAGGTGTGAGGTGGTACTTCAGAATTATTTTAATTTGCATTTCTTTCATTAATAATGATGTGTGTTGAGGCGGGGCCAAGATGGCAGAGAAGATATACTCGATTTTGTGAGCTCCCTTCTTCCCTCAATACCAATTAATTAAATCAGCCTCAAAAATAGCGCTGGACTGATAGAAACCACAGGGACTGGAAGCATGACTTACCAGCTGAAGAGAATCTGGAGTTTCAACAGAAAAGGTCGGTTCCCAGGGGAGGAAAAAAAAAGAGGCCAGCACAGACGGATGGGTGCTGGCCCATTGTGCTGACGCTGGGGAGAACTCTGGGATCAGAGAAGCCACTGAGACAGAAGAATCTGGCACAGGCTGTTAGCTCTTCTCTGCTTATAAAACAGCAGTTGAGAAGAGAAATCAAGCCACTTTAAAATATAAAGCCAGATCCTAGAATCACCCCAATCCCAAAGTGACCTAACAGATCTCAGCACAGCAGTGAAGCCACCGTCTGCTGTCTGGGGCTTCACCTTAAGAGCTTGAAAAGCAGGGACATAGCCCAAGGCAACACATAGTGCCTGGCTCTGCTGTAGGCTGTGGAACTCAGCCAAGGAAGTCCCAGAGAAGCAGAACCTCTGAAATAGGGACCATGGTTTCTGGGCAGACACTTCCAGTTTGAGTGCAGGGCTTTTCACATCAGCTACTGACATCCACGCCCCATGGGACACATTGGCTGGGCTTTGTGTCGCCTTTACTGTTTGGTCTTAAACCTCAGGGAAGTCTCTAGGACACACAGCACCCTCAAAGCACAGCCGTACTAATCACCTCCTAGACACTTCCAGGAAGGTGGAGGGGAACTCTCTCCCAGAGCTCTCTCTCTTAGCTCAAGCACAGAAGCCACTGCATCCATCCAGGCTGGGAGGAAGTGGTAAAGAAATAAATAAATAATTTCCTACCCCAAGGACAGACTCAACAGATTTTTTAAATATGAGTAAAAAGCAAAAAAGAAGGACCATTGATTCCTTCTACACAGAGAAAGAGCGTGTATCCAACCCCAAGGAAGTTAATAGCAGAGAGTCAGCAGATAACAGCCTAAAGGGGAACTATACCTGCCCCCCATCACATAACTCTCTCCTAGAAGAGACTATTAAAAAATTAAGAGAGTTTGAAGAAAAATGGGGAAAGGAAAGAGGAGCTATGATAGAGAATAACAGTGCTCTGAAATTTGAGTTGGAAAAAATAAAGAATTCACAGGAGATGCAGGGAAACAAAATTTGTGAATTAGAAAAGGTTAACAATTCTCAAGAAAGTAGGATTTCTGAATTGGAAAAAGACAATAATTCTCTTAAAAAAATTAGGAAAATAGAAAAAATTTCAATAGAGCAAAATAATTCATTTAAAAACTAAATTGGGCATATACAAAAAGAACTAAAACCTGTCAATGAAGAAAAGGAGAGGAAAAGGGAAAAGGAAAAGGGGAATAACGGAAGGGACTTGGAAGGAGGGATACTAAAAAAAGGGAGGGCTGCGCGTTACAAGAGGCTCACACAGGGGAAGGTGTTCAGGGGGGTCAAGGGAAAAAGCATAATCTGGGGATAATTTGATGGCAGGAAATACAGAATTAGTAATTTTAACTATAAATGTGAATGGGATGAACGTTCCCATCAAACAGAGATGGATAGCAGACTGGATCAAAAAGCAGAACCCTACAATATGTTGTTTAAAGTAATCACACTTAAATCAGGGAAATGCATACAGAGTAAAGGTAAAAGGTTGGAGCAGAATCTATTATGCTTCAGGTGAAGCCAAAAAAGCATCCTTATCTCAGATCAAGCAAAAGCAGAAACTGATCTAATTAAAAGAAAAAAAGGAAGGAAACTATATCCTGCTAAAAGGTAGCATAAAAAATGAAGCCATATAAATACTAAACATATATGCACCAAGTGGTATAGCATCTAACTTTCTAAAGGAAAAGTTAAGAAAACTGCAAGAAGAAATAGACAGTAAAACTATAATAGTGGAAGATCTCAACCTTGTACTCTCAGATTTAAATAAATCAAACCACAAAACAAATAAGAAAGAAATTAAAAAAGTAAATAGAACATTAGAAAAACTAGGTATTATAGACCTTTGGAGAAAACTGAATGGCAATAGAAAGGAATATGCTTTCTTGTTAGCAGTTCATGGATCCTATACAAAAATTGACCATATATTAGGACATAAGGATCTCAAAATTAAATGTAGGAAGGCACAAATAATAAATGCCTTCTTCTCAGATCACAATGCAATAAAAGCTATATTCAGTAAGAAGTTAGGGGTAAATAGACCAAAAAGTAATTGGAAACTGAATAATCTCATCTTAAAGAATGACTGGGTGAAACAGCAAATTATAGAAACAATTAATAATTTCACCCAAGATAATGACAATGATGAGACATCACACCAAAATCTGTGGGATGCAGCTAAAGCGGGAATAAGGGGAAATTTTATATCTTTAGAGGCTTATTAGAACAAAACAGAGAAAGAGAGATTAACGAATTGGGCCTACAACTTAAAAAGCTAGAAAAAGACCAAATTAAAAACCCCCAACCAAAAATTAAACTTGAAATACAAAAATTAAAAGGAGAAATCAATAATATTGAAAGTAAAAAAACTATTGAATTAATAAATAAAACCAAGAGTTGGTTTTAAGAAAAAGCCAATAAAATAGATAAATCTTTGGTAAATCTGATCAGAAAAAAGAAAGAGGAAAATCAAATTGTTAGTCTTACAAATGAAAAGGGGGATTTTCCACCAATGAAGAGGAAATTAGAGAAATAATAAAGAATTACTTTGCCCAACTTTAAGCCAATAAATTTGATAACTTAGGTGAAATGGATGACTTTCTCCAAAAATATAGGCTTCCTAGACTAACAGAGGAGGAGACAAATTGCTTAAATAGTCCCATTTCAGAAAAAGAAATAGAATAAGCTATTAATCAACTCCCTAGGAAAAAATCCCCAGGACCAGATGGATTCACATGTGAATTCTACCAAACATTTAAAGAACAATTAGCCCCACTGCTAGATAAATTATTTGAAAAAATAGGGGATGCAATGCTATATAAACTATTTGAAAAAATAGGGGATGAAGGAGTCCTACCAAACTCCTTTTATGACACAGACATGGTACTGATACCTAAACCAGGTCGATCGAAAACTGAGAAAGAAAATTATACACCAATTTCCTTAATGAATATTGATGCTAAAATCTTAAATAAGATATTAGCAAAAAGATTTCAGAAAATCATCCCCAGGATAATACACTATGATCAAGTAGGATTCATACCAGTAATGCAGGGCTGGTTTAATATTAGGAAAACTATTAATATAATTGACCATATTAATAATCAAATTAATAAAAACCATATGATCATCTCAATACATGCAGAAAAAGCATCTGACAAAATCTAACATCCATTCCTACTAAAATCTCTTGAGAGTATAGGAATAAATGGATTATTCCTTAGAATAATCAGTAGCATATATTTAAGACCTTCAGTAAGCATAATATGCAATAGAAATAAACTGCAACCTTTCCCAGTAAGATCAGGAGTGAAACAAGGTTGCCCATTATCACCATTACTATTCAATATAGTACTAGAAATGCTCGCCTCGGCAATAAGAGCCAAGAAAGGGATTCAAGGAATTTGTGTAGGAAATGAGGAAATTAAACTATCAAGCTTTGCAGATGACATGATGGTATACTTAGAGAACCCCAAAGACTCTGCTAACAAGCTATTAGAAATAATTCAGAATTTTAGCAAAGTGGCAGGATACAAAATAAATCCATATAAATCCTCAGCATTCTTATATGTCACCAACAAAATGCAACAGCAAGAGATACAAAGAGAAATTCCATTCCAAACAAATGTTGAGAGTATAAAGTATTTGTGAATCCATCTACCAAAGAATAGTCAGGAATTATATGAGAAAAATTACAAAACACTTGCCACAAAAATAAAGTCAGATTTAAATAATTGGAAAGATATTCAGTGCTCTTGGGTAGCCTAAGCGAATATAATAAAGATGACAATACTCCCCAAACTAATCTATTTATTTAGTGCTATACCAATCAGACTTCCAAGAAACTATTTTAATGACCTAGAAAAAATAACAACAAAATTCATATGGAACAATAAAAGGTTGAGAATTGCAAGTGAACTAATGAAAAAAAAAGTCAGAGGAAGGTGGTCCAAGTGTACCTGATCTAAAGCTACATTATATAGCAGCAGTCACCAAAACCATTTGGTATTGGCTCAGAAATAGACCGGTCGATCAGTGGAACAGATTAGATACAAAGGACAAAAAAGGGTACATCTGTAGCAATCTAGTCTTTGACAAACCGAAAGATACCAACATTAGGGATAAAAATTCATTATTCGTTAAAAACTGTTGGGAAAACTGGAAATTAGTATGGCAGAAATTAGATATGGATCCACACTGAACACCATATACCAAGATAAGATCAAAATGGGTCCATGATTTAGGCATAAAGAATGAGATCATAAATAGATTAGAGGAACAGAGAATAGTCTACCTCTCAGACCTGTGGAGGAGGAAGGAATTTATGACCAGAGGAGAACTAGAGATCATTATTGATCACAAAATAGAAGATTTTGATTACATCAAACTAAAAAGTCTCTGTACAAACAATACTAATGCAAACAAGATTAGAAGGGAAGTAACAAATTGGGAAAATATTTTTAAAAGTAAAGGTTCTGACAAAGGTCTCATTTCCAAAATATATAGAGAACTGTCCCTGATTTATAGGAAGCCAAACCATTCTCCAATTGATAAATGGTCAAGGGATATGAACAGACAATTCTCAGATGATGAAATTGAAATTATTTCTACTCATATGAAAGAGTGTTCCAAATCACTACTGATCAGAGAAATGCAAATTAAGACAACTCTGAGATGCCGCTACACACCTGTCAGATTGACTAAGATGACAGGAACAAATAATGATGAATGTTGGAGGGGATGTGGGAAAACTGGGACACTGATACATTGATGGTGGAGTTGTGAAAGAATCCAGCCATTCTGGAGAACAATTTGGAACTATGCCCAAAAAGTTTTCAAACTAAAGAGCTGAAAGGGACCTGAATGTGCCAAAATGTTTGTGGCAGCTCTTTTTGTTGTAGCTCGAAACTGGAAGTTGGATGGATGTCCATCAATTGGAGAATGGTTGGGTAAATTGTGGTATATGAAGGTTATGGAATATTATTGCTCTGTAAGAAATGACCAGCAGGAGGAATACAGAGAGGCTTGGAGAGACTTCAATCTACTGTTGCTGAGTGAAATGAGCAGAACCAGAAGATCACTGTACACTTCAACAACAATACTGTATGAGGATGTATTCTGATGGAAGTGGAAATCTTCAACATAAAGCAGATCCAACTCACTTTCAGTTGATCAATGATGAACAGAAATAACTACACCCAGAGAAGGAACACTGGGAAGTGAATGTAAATTGTTAGCACTACTATCTACCCAGGTTACTTATACCTTCGGAATCTAATACTTAATGTGCAACAAGAAAATGGTATTTACACACATATATTGTATCTAGATTATATTGTAACACATGTAAAATATATGCGATTACCTGTCATCGGGGGGAGGGAGTAGAGGGAGGGAGGGGATAATTTGGAAAAATGAATAAAAAAAAAAGAAAAGAAAAAAAAAATAGGGGATGAGGAGTCCTATCAAACTCCTATTATGACATATACATGGTACTGATACCTAAATCAGGTCGATCCAAAACTGAGAAAGAAAATTATACACCAATTTCCTTAATGAATATTGATGCTAAAATCTTAAATAAGATATTAGCAAAAACACTTTAGAAAATCATCCCCAAGATAATATACTATGATCAAGTAGGATTTATACCAGGAATGCAGGACTGGTTTAATATTAGGAAAACTATTAGTATAATTGACCATATTAATAATCAAATTAATAAAAACCATATGATCATCTCAATAGACGCAGAAAAAGCATTTGACAAAATCCAACATCCATTCCTACTAAAAACGCTTGAGAGTATAGGAATAAATGAACTATTCCTTAGAATAATCAGGAGCATATATTTAAGACCTTTAGTAAGCATAATATGCAATAGAAATAAACTGCAACCTTTCCCAGTAAGATCAGGAGTGAAACAAGGTTGCCCACTATCACCATTACTATTCCTATATAGTACTAGAAACGTTCGCCTTGGCAATAAGAGCCAAGAAAGAGATTCAAGGAATTTGTGTAGGAAATGAGGAAATTAAACTATCAAGCTTTGCAGATGACATGATGGTATACTTAGAGAACCCCAAAGACTCTGCTAACAAGCTATTAGAAATAATTCAGAATTTTAGCAAAGTGGCAGGATACAAAATAAATCCATATAAATCCTCAGCATTCTTATATGTCACCAACAAAATGCAACAGCAAGAGATACAAAGAGAAATTCCATTCCAAACAAATGTTGAGAGTATAAAGTATTTGTGAATCCATCTACCAAAGAATAGTCAGGAATTATATGAGAAAAATTACAAAACACTTGCCACAAAAATAAAGTCAGATTTAAATAATTGGAAAGATATTCAGTGCTCTTGGGTAGCCTAAGCGAATATAATAAAGATGACAATACTCCCCAAACTAATCTATTTATTTAGTGCTATACCAATCAGACTTCCAAGAAACTATTTTAATGACCTAGAAAAAATAACAACAAAATTCATATGGAACAATAAAAGGTTGAGAATTGCAAGTGAACTATGAAAAAAAAGTCAGAGGAAGGTGGTCCAAGTGTACCTGATCTAAAGCTATATTATATAGCAGCAGTCACCAAAACCATTTGGTATTGGCTCAGAAATAGACCGGTCGATCAGTGGAACAGATTAGATACAAAGGACAAAAAAGGGTACATCTGTAGCAATCTAGTCTTTGACAAACCGAAAGATACCAACATTAGGGATAAAAATTCATTATTCGTTAAAAACTGTTGGGAAAACTGGAAATTAGTATGGCAGAAATTAGATATGGATCCACACTGAACACCATATACCAAGATAAGATCAAAATGGGTCCATGATTTAGGCATAAAGAATGAGATCATAAATAGATTAGAGGAACAGAGAATAGTCTACCTCTCAGACCTGTGGAGGAGGAAGGAATTTATGACCAGAGGAGAACTAGAGATCATTATTGATCAAAAAATAGAAGATTTTGATTACATCAAACTAAAAAGTTTCTGTACAAACAATACTAATGCAAACAAGATTAGAAGGGAAGTAACAAATTGGGAAAATATTTTTAAAAGTAAAGGTTCTGACAAAGGTCTCATTTCCAAAATATATAGAGAACTGTCCCTGATTTATAGGAAGCCAAACCATTCTCCAATTGATAAATGGTCAAGGGATATGAACAGACAATTCTCAGATGATGAAATTGAAATTATTTCTACTCATATGAAAGAGTGTTCCAAATCACTACTGATCAGAGAAATGCAAATTAAGACAACTCTGAGATGCCGCTACACACCTGTCAGATTGACTAAGATGACAGGAACAAATAATGATGAATGTTGGAGGGGATGTGGGAAAACTGGGACACTGATACATTGTTGATTGAGTTTTTGAAGAATCCAACTATTCTGGAGAGCAATTTGGATCTATGCCCAAAAAGCTGTCAAACTGTGCATACCCTTTGATCCAGCATTGCTGCTATTGCGCTTATATCCCAAAGAAATACTAAAGAGCAGAAAGGGACCTGTATGTGCCAAAATGTTTGTGGGAGCTCTTTTTGTAGTAGCTAGAAACTGGAAGATGAATGGGTGTCCATCAATTGGAGAATGATTGGGTAAATTATGGTATATGAAGGTTATGAAATATTATTGCTCTGTTAGAAATGATCAGCCGGACGAATACAGAGAGGTTTGGAGAGACTTACATCAACTGATGCTGAGTGAAATGAATAGAACCAGAAGATCGCTGTACACTTCAGTGTTGTATGAAGATGTATTCTGATGGAAGTGGATATCTTCAACATAAAGAAGATACAACTCACTTCCAGTTGATCAATGATCGACAGTAATAACTACACCCAGAGAAGGAACACTGGGAAGTGAATGTAAATTGTTAGCATGTGTCTATCTACCCAGGTTACTTATACCTTCGGAATCTAATACTTAATGTGCAACAAGAAAATGGTATTTACTCACATATATTTTATGTAGGTTATATTGTAACATATGTAAAATGTATGGGATTGCTTGTCATTAAGGGGAGGGAGTAGAGGGAGGGAGGGGATAATTTGGAAAAATGAATACAAGGGATAATATTATTTAAAAATTACTCATGCATATATACTGTGAAAAAATTATAAATAAAAAAATAAGGATGTGTGGAATTTTTTCATATAACTATGAATGGATTTAATGTTGTTGTTTTTTCACCCACTCCACTGACAACCTTATTTTTTACAGCTGTTCCCTCTTCTCTTAGTAGTCTTTTCCTTTATTGCACTTCACCCATTACCTTCATTTTTATATCCCTTCCCCACTTCTATTAACATTTTCCTAGTTTTTCTGCTCTTCCTTATATTCTCTCTTTTCTTTCCCCCTTTTTTCCTTCTATTTCTTTTTAGGGTTAGGAACATTTTTTGCCAAACTGAATAATTAAGATATTCTCTCTTAAAGGCAAAACTGATAAGATCAAGCTTCAGACAATAATTATATTCCTCCCTTCTCTTTTACACCTTTCCATTTGACTAATTATCTCATTATATCTCTACTTTCCTCCTTTTTTCCAGTACATCTTAATGTCTTTTTCTTTGATTCTTTAGTCACATTAAAGTCAATTTACAATCCAAATCTCATTTCATGTGATGAACCCCTCTGTCTGCCCCAATGACAGATACAGTTCTCAAGAGTTACAATTATTTCCTCATATATTTAACTTTTACATTATATATGTATATATATGTATATATATATATATATATATATATATATATATATATATATATATATATATATATATATATATGTTTCCCCTATTTACTTTTCTTTTCTTTTTTTTTTTAAATTTTTTATTCATTTTTCCAAATTATCCCCTCCCTCCCTCCACTCCCTCCCCCGGATGACAGGTAATCCTATACATTTTACATGTGTTACAATATAACCTAGATACAATATATGTGTGTAAATACCATTTTCTTGTTGCACATTAAGTATTAGATTCCGAAGGTATACGTAACCTGGGTAGATAGACAGTTGTGCTAACAATTTACATTCACTTCCCAGTGTTCCTTCTCTGGGTGTAGTTATTTCTGTCCATCATTGATCAACTGAAAGTGAGTTGGATCTGCTTTATGTTGAAGATTTCCACTTCCATCAGAATACATCCTCATACAGTATTGTTGTTGAAGTGTATAGTGATCTTCTGGTTCTGCTCATTTCACTCAGCAACAGTAGATTGAAGTCTCTCCAAGCCTCTCTGTATTCCTCCTGCTGGTCATTTCTTACAGAGCAATAATATTCCATAACCTTCATATACCACAATTTACCCAACCATTCTCCAATTGATGGACATCCATTCAACTTCCAGTTTCTAGCTACAACAAAAAGAGCTGCCACGAACATTTTGGCACATACAGGTCCCTTTCAGTTCTTTAGTATTTCTTTGGGATATAATCCCAATAACAGCAATGCTGGGTCAAAGGGAATGTACAGTTTGATAACTTTTTGGGCACCCTATTTACTTTTCTATGCTTCTCTTTAGTACTGCTTGTAGAATAAATTTTCTGTTTAGTTCTTGATTTTTCAATGGAAATTAAATTCACTTCTATGAAAATCCATCTCCTTCCCTGAAAGATGGTGTTGAGTCTTGCTGGATAGTCAATTCTTGGTTGTAATCCCAGGTCCTTTGCCTTCTGGAATGTGGTATTCCAGATCCTCTGACTCTTTATTTTAGAAGCTGCTAGATACTGGATAATACTGACTTTTTCTCCTTGATATTTGTATTGTTTTTGCCTTGTAGTTTGCAGTATTTTTTCACTGAAATTGTAGTGCTGGAGTTTTGCAACAATATTCCTTGGAGTTTTTCTTGTGGGCTCTCTTTCTGATTGTGATCTATGAATTCTTTCAATGAGTATTTCTCCCTGTGTTTGTAGAATATTGGGGAAGTTTTCCTTAATGATCTCTTGAAGAATGCTATCCTGACTTTTTTCTTTGGCATGTCATTCAGTTAGATCAATACTTTTAAAATTATCTCTTCTCGATCTATTTTCCAAGTCAAATGTTTTTCCAATGAGGTATTTCACATTTTCTTATATTTTTTCATTCTTTCTAGTTTGTTTGATTGATTCTTGCTGTCTCGTAGAATTATAATCTTCCATTTGTGTTCTTCTTGTTTTTAATGTGTGATTTTCTTCCATTAGCTTTAGTATCTCTTTTTCCATTTGGTTAATTCTACTTTTTGAGGCATTGTTTTTGTCAGAGAATTTTTCCCCTTACTTTTCCAAGCTGTTAAGTCTCTCATGTACACCTCTCATTTCCTTTCTCATTTCTTTTTCTACCTAATTTTTGTCTGTAAAGTCTTTTTTGATCACTTCCAAAAAGACTCTTTGGGTTTCAACTTAATTCATATTACTGTTTGAGATTTCCTCTATGAATATTCTGTTCTAGTGTGAGTTTGTGTTTTGTCTTGCCTTGTCACTGTAATAGCTTTCTATGGCCAAGGTTCTTTTCTGTTTTTTGCTCATTTTCTTTCCTTTTCTTTTGGTATTATCTCTCTCTCTCTCTCTCTCTCTCTCTCTCTCTCTTTCTCTCTTTTTTACTTTTATTATTACTTCTGCTGGGTTAAAGGATTGTTAAAGATTGTTGTCTCAAGTTTCCTGTTTATTAGCTCTAAGCATTGGCTTTGTGCACAGGGATGCCTAGTGCTTGTAGGGGATAACTTTCCTACTCTTTTCATGAAACAGCCTGGTTTCCCAGTTTGACTTTTGAGCTAGACCTGGAAACTTCCCCATTTATTTACTCCTCTACTGAGCCAGAACTGAGGGTTTTAGATTCTGCTTTGCTATGATTAAGACCTTCTCAACAAATTTCCCAGAGTCTCTCTGAGCTGGGTTAAACAGGATTTCCACCCCATGAAACTAACCATTTAGTATTGACAAAAAATAGACTAGCTGAGCAGTGGAATAGGTTAGGTTCAGAGGACAAAATAGTCAATAACTATAGCAATCTAGTTTTGGGATAAGAATTCACTATTTGACAAAAACTGGAAATTAGTATGGCAGATACTAAGCATAGACCCACACCTTACACCATACACCAAGATAAGATCAAAGTGGGTTCAAAATTTAGGCATAAAACATGAGATTATAAATAAAGTAGAAGAATATAGCATAGTTTACCTCTCAGACCTGTGGAGGAGGAAGGAATTTGTGACCAAAGAAGAACTAGATGTTATCATTAATCACAAAATAAAAATTTTTGATTATATCAAGTTCAAAATCTTTTGTACAAACAAAACCAATGCAGACAAGATTAAAAGGGAAACAATAAACTGGGAAAGTATTTTTGCAGTTAAAGGTTCTGATAAGGGCCTCATTTCCAAAAAATATAGCAAATTGACTCTAATTTGTAAGAAATCAAGCCACTCTCCAATTGATAAATGTTCAAAGGATATGAACAATTTTCAGATGATGAAATTGAAACTATTTCTACTCATAAGAAAAAGTGTTCCAAATAATTATTAATCAGAGAAATGCAAATTAAGACAACTCTGAGATACCTCTACCCACCTGTCAGATTGGCTAAGATGACAGGAAAAGACAATGACAATTGCTGGAGGGGATGTGGGGAAAACTGGAACACTGATGCATTTTTGGTGGATTTGTGAATGGATCCAACTGTTCTGGAGAAAATTTGGAACCATGATCAAAAAGCTATCAAACTGTGCATACCCTTTGATCCAGCAGTTTTTCTACTGGGCTTTTATCCCAAACAGATATTTAAAAAAAGAAAGGGACTTGTATATGCAAAAAATATTTGTGTCAGCCCTTTTCATAGTGTCTAGAATTTGGAAATTGAATGGATGCTCATCAACTGAAGAATGGATGAGTAAATTATGATATATGAATGTTATGGAATATTATTATTCTGTAAGAAATGACCAGCAGGATGAATACAGAGAGGATTGGAGAGACTTACATGAACTGATCCTAAGTGAAATGAACAGAACCAGGAGATCTTTATACACTTCAATAGCAATACTATATGAGGATCAATTCTGATGGAAGTGGCTATCTTTGGCAATAAGAGGATCCAATTCAGGTCCAATTGATCAGCTACACCCAGCAAAAGAACTCTGGGAAATAAGTGTGGACTGCTTGCATTTTTGTTTTTCTTTCCAGGTTATTTTTTACTTCTAAATCTGATTTTTCTTGTGAAACAAGAGAACTGTATAAATATGTACACATATATTGTATCTAGGATATACTTTAACATGTTTAACATGTTTGAGACTGCCTGCCATCTAGAGGAAGGGGTAGCGAAGAAAGGGAAAAGTTGGAACAGAAGTGATTGCAAGGGTCAATGTTGAAAAATTACCCATGCATATGTCCTGTTAATAAAAAGCTATAATTTAAAAAAATAAAGAAAGAGCATGTTTTCTTCTTAGGTCAATAGCCTTTAATATCAGGTCCTAAATTAAAGATCTTATTTCTCATGCTCACATGGCAATGATTTCTGAAGTTTTATTTCTCTGCTAAAAGAGAAATCGGAAGAAAAATACTTTTATAAAATTGCAATTATTTTTTCCTTTGAGATGAAATCTTGATAGGCATTTGTTCCTTTCACAAGAAACTCCAGCTAGAAATCTGTCCCAGATGGCCATGTGTAAATAATTATAATCTCTTTTATTTGGCATAAGCCTGTCATCAAAAACACTAATACTGGCTCTGGAGATATCCTAAAAAACATCTGAGCTCAGGAATTCTTGAACAATTTCTGTCAAAATTTACCCAAATGTGGTTTTTTGTTCTTTTAAGATGGAAGCACTTTAAGAAAAAATGGCCTTCAAATAAAGTACTTACTGATATAGAGATATTTTATCAGCCTGACTATCCACATGAGAAATTACAGTGTCATTAATGCTAATGGGAATTGTACAAAAATCAAGAAAATATTATAATTTTCCTGACATTGTTTGGGGAAAAAAAAGAGGTGGAGACAATTTATTTAACAGGGATGAAATTTCTTCTGTCTAAAAACTGCCATTGAAAACGGTGCACTTAAATGTTGAATTGAAGTTTGAAATATTTTTGAGATTTATTTAGATGTATATGAGACACAGAAAATTAAGATTCCCTTAAATTATACTCTCTCCTATTCCCTAGTCAACCATTATGTTAGAAAGATCTACATTGAAAGCTATCCTTCTACATATATGGATTATGTTACTTCATCTTTTAGTATCCTAGGAAATTCTTTAAGATTATAAATTGTAGAACAGTTATAAGTCTTCCCTGATAGAAGTTGAAATTACAAGTCTGAAACAAAATAAAATTAAATTCATGCATCATGATTAGAATTGTTTCTTTTTATTGATCTCCTAAAATGAAAAATTAGATTAAAGCAAAACAGAATAGACATCAAAATTTGTTACACAAAGTCTCTGACTCAATATCTCATTGCATGTCTATATAGCAAAACATAAAAGAAAGTTTTGTTAGATATAGTCTACAGTACAATGAAGAGGTTCATTCAATCATTTCCCAGTCCCATTCCTCTCTAAAAAAAAGTATGAAGAGATCAGTCTAGCTGTGTCTACATAAACTATTTGATATTAGTGTAGTTAATAAGATATTTGCTTCCATTTTCTCTTCAGATGAAGGAAATTCAGATGATATTGGATGACATATCTTACCCTCATATGACAGAATTTAAAACTTAAATCATCCCATGAACCAGTCAAGTGAGACAATTTGAGATTGCTCTGCCATGGGCTCCTTGTGAATCCTTGAAACTTTAAAATTTGAACCTTAATCTTCATTTAGCAGACTTTATTACTGATTTTTACTTTGTTTCTATTTTAGAAACTATTTTTCATGTCAAATACTACAAGCTCTGCTTGTTTGAGTATTCTTTACCTTGATTCATTGGTGTGATATTTAGTTAGATAGCAACTTCTCAGCTGCCCCTGTACCTCAAATTTAGAAGGGTTGAATCACTATGGACCCCACTCAGTTTCTGCTCATACAAGGGCACATAGGGAACCTAGGTGAGTGGAATAGTTTTAGATCTGAAAACTGTTAGAAACCATAAGTCCAACTCCCTAAAGCACAGACCAATTAAGTGACTTCGCATAGGATCATAGGGAATCTGGACCAATTTATTCCTAACCTAAATTCAGTACCCAATATTATCGATCTAAAACATCAAATACACAGCTATAATACAATCCATAGCATTCTTGAGAGCAAGACCAGATTAAAATGTAAACTAAGAACTATTTAGCAAAATAATTAAAATACAATGAAACATACATAGTATTAATATGTGGTTTCTTAAGTCAATATTTAACCTACAAGGGATCTTCATTTTTGGGGAATTGAGTTCCATTTCAACTTGAGTTTGACACTATGACTCTAAATCAAACTTAATAATTGTCAAATCATTGGGAAGTTTACCAAGTAGAAAAAAATAGAAAAAACTTTCACAAAGAGTATCCTCAGTAAGTTTTGCCAAGTTTTGCTAAATGTGTCAATAGGATCTATCCACTCACCTTGAAAACAGTAGTTTGCAAAATATCAAACAGATAAATTCAATGTGTTTGTAACTGAAGCCTTTATTTTTAGGGATAATTTTTAAATATTCTTAATGTCCACCAAATCTTCAATTTCCTTTGTTCACTTCAAAACACTTGGGACTATTATGTAAGATAACAGTATAAATATATATAACATTAAATATATGTTACAACCACCAATCATAGTTTTTCCTTTGGTGAAGTAAATGACTATTATGCTCTGTACTACTTTTACTTATTGTTCCAAGAGGAAAAGTAAATTAGGAAAGAAATTACTAGTAGGAAAAAGAGGAATATAAAGGACAAGATACTAACCACACATATTATCACATGAAATATGGAGTCATATTCTGGGAATGAATAATCACACCCTTGAATCTGGCACTGGCAATTGTTGTTTATGAACTCTACTACCAGCAGAAAGATTTGAGAGTACTAAATGATAGAGACCACAAATTCTTATCAAAATGACTATCATTTACTGAAAAGATGGAAAGTGAAGGAAGAATTAAATCCAATTAGAAAAGTTCATTTTTCTAAGAAAAAATAAACAGTCAAAAATCCATATCTGCCACAAATTACCTTCTCTTAAAAATGTTATGACAGATATAGAATTGTATCATTAAAAAACCAAACTAACCTCTGGGCCAGCATTCTAAATGTGCTATGCATCTTAAGTATACATTTTTTAATTTCCTTTTGTCAAATTGTTTTCTGAAGTTTGCTACCTTTTTTTTTTTCCATTTAGAAGTGATAGATCAATACTGACATTTTTCTTAATGATTCTCTTATCAGCCTAGCAAAGTGGTGTTGAAGCAAAGCAACATTATGGAGTGTTCTATGAAAACAGGAATAGATAAGTTCAATTTATGTTACACAGTTTTTCATGTTTTTGTTAGAGTTGCTTATGTATGAAATCAGTATGAGTTTATTAGCAATCAAATTAGATTTCAACTGCTAATGTAGCTGACCTAATAACGAACCCATTCTATCATATTATGGGCAGCAGATGAAAGATATGTTTTTGAAAAGCACAGAATCATTCTAAAAGAGACCAACTTGGCCATGAATCCTATGTCTCCTTTGGTATAACTTTGAATGATGGTCATTCAGCCTCCCCTCTAAAACCTCTGGTATCACTATCTCATAAGAGCCAATATAATTTCTGTACTGCTCTAAAATTTAGGAAATGCTCCTTTATTTTTAGTTAAATTCTTCTTTGTTGCAATTTCTAATGAATGATTCTAATTCTGCCTTCTAGAAACACAAAGAATAAATATAAGACTGATTCTCTATGGAACGAAAACAACAGTATTTTCCCTATGTGTTTTCTTTTCCACTTTGAATAAATTATTTTGTGTCATGATTTCTAGTTACTTACTTTCCTTTCCTCCTTTCTCTTAAAATGCCAGTTTGCAGATTATAAAATTACTGAAATGCATCTGAGGTTTATGTATGTTGTTGGTCCCTTTATTGATGCTACCCTTTAGCAGGATATAATGCCCTTTCTTATCTCTTTTAATTAGATCAATTTTTGCTTTTGCTTGATTTGAGATAAGAATGACTACCCCTGCTTTTTTGGCTTCACCTGAAGCATAATAGATTCTGCTCCAACCTTTTACCTTTATTCTATTTGTATCACCCTGTTTCAGGTGTGTTTCCTGTAAGCAACATATTGTAGGCTTCTGGCTTTAAATCCAGTCTGCTAACTGCTTCCTCTTTATGGGGGAGTTTACCCCATTCACATTTATGGTTAAAATGACTAATTCTATATTGCTTGTCATCCTGTTAACCCCTGCTTATGCTTTTCTGCTTTCCTTCCCCCTTCCCCCTTTCCCCACATTAAACTTGTGAGCACCACTTGCTTCTCACAGCCCTCCCTTTTTAGTATCTCTCCCCTACCTTAAAGTTCCTCCCCCTATTTTACCCCTTTTTCTCACAATTTCTGTATTCCCTTCCCCTTAGCTTACTCCTTCCCTTTTAATTTTTTCCTCCCACTTTTCAATGAAGTAGAAGAAGTTTCATCATAAATCAAATATGTCTATTGATACACACTATGTTCATCCCCCTCCTTTCTTTCTCTCAGATATAATAGGTTACCTTTGCCTCTTCATGAAATATAGTACCCCTACTTTACCCTTTTTTATGATATAATTTCCTTTTCAACTCTAGTTTCTAGGACAAAGTATACATGTGTTCTTTATATATCTTTATGGCAGAAATATAGTTCTCAAGATTTCTTTTTACCTTTTTATAAATCTCTTGAGTTCTGTATTTGAAAATCAAATGTTTTGTGTAGATCTTGTTTTTTCATCAAGAATAGAAGAAATTTATTTATTTTTTAAAATGTCCATTTTCGTCCCTGAAAAGCAATGCTCATTTTTGCTAGGTAAGTTATTATTGGATGCATACCAATTTCCTTAGCCTTTCAGAATATAATATTTCAGGCTCTTCACTCCTTTAATGTGGATGCTGCTAAATCCTGGGTTATCCTTATTATGGCTCCTCCATATTTGAATTGATTTTTTCTAGCAGCTTCCAATATTTTTTCCTTCCTCTGATGGTTCTTGAACTGGACCACTATATTTCTTGGCATTTTGACTTTAGGGTCCCTTTCAATAGGTGATCAATGAAGTTTTTCAATGTTTATTTTACCCTCTGTTTCTAAAACATTTGGGCAGGTCTGTTTGATAATTTTTTGGAAAATAGTGTCCAGGCTCTTTTTTTCCTCAAATTTTTCGGGGAGTCCGATTATTCTCAAATTGCCTCTCCTGGATCTGTTTTCCAAGTCTGTTGTCTTCCCAATAAGGTACTTGACATTCTTTTCCATTGTTTCATTTTTATGGTTTTGCTTGACTACTTCTTGGTTTCTCCTTGAGTCATTCAATTCTACTTGTTCGATTCTGATTTTCAGTGATGTATTTTCTTCACTCACTTTTTTTATATGTTTTTGTAATTTTCCAATTGAGTTTTTAAGTTAGTTTTTTTCTTCTATGGAATTTTTTTTCCCATTTCATCAATTTTATTTTTTAGAAAGCTGTTTTCTTTTTCCAACTCACTAATTTTATTTCTCAATGATTTGATTTCTTTATCCACTCTGTCTTTAAATTCCTGGGATGACTTCTCCAGACTCTCTTACCAAGCTTTCCTTGCCTTTTCCCATTTCTCTTCTAGCTCTCTTGTGAGAGCCTTTTTGATTTCCTCTATGACAGTCTTGTGTATTGAGGAACCGATCATCTCCCTCTTAGGGGAGTCCTCTGGAGACAGTCAGTTTTTAGTCTCCTCAAGGTTTGAAGTCTGCTCTCTCTCCATACAGAAGTTGTCAATGGTTAGAGCCCTTTTAAATGTTTTGTTCATTTTGTCAGAGCAGAATCAATGAAAACAACTGACAAGAGAAAAAATTGGTTTGTTTCTGGGGAGGATGGGGCTGGATGGTGTGACCTGGCTTCCTCTACAGACTGCAGGAGACAGCAGTAAGGCACTAGCAGGACAGTGATGGCTGTTCACTCTGTCTGCACTCCGAGACTCTGAGGCTCTAACAACTTGCTGAGTCACTTTTGGTGGGTGTGGGAGTGGCCATGTCCTGAGAGACACTAGCTTTCCAGGTTTTTATTCTTTACCTCTGGTGTTTACACCTTCTCTGCTGATCCTGGCTTGCTGCCAAGATGGAATATCCACATTGGGGTAAAGGTCATTACACAGAAACAGCAGAGATTGCACACCTCCCCCCCTCAGGTCTGAGCAGTGTGAGTTGCCTGCCTAGTTCTTGCTGCTTGCCCTCAGCGTGTGCCCAGTCTGTTCATCCCCTCCCCCAAGCAAAAACAGACCTTTTCTGGTGAATTTTAAGGATGTCTTCTGTTGGTAATTATTTGTGGGTTTTTTTTTTTTTTTTTTTTTTTCTGATCAAGCATTAATTCCAAGGCCTGTCATGAAGATTCTGAGAGAATATGTGGAGCTCAAGCAGCTGTGTGCCTCCTCTCCACCATCTTGGCCAGAAGTCCTTCAACATATTATGCATGGATAATTTTTCAACACTGATCCTTTTAAAACTTTGTGTTCCAATTTTTCCTCTCCTTCCTCCCACCCCCTGTCCTAGATGGCATCTAATCCAATATATGCTAAACATGGCAAAATATATGTTAAATCTAATATGTGCGTGCATATTTATATAATTATCTTTCTAAAAAAAAAATCAAATCAAAAAAATTGAAAAAAATAAAATGCAAGCAAACAACAAAAAGAGTTAAAATGTTATGTTGTGATCCACAGTCAGTTCCCAAAGTTCTCTCTCTGGATATAGTTACTTCTTTTCATTGCAAGATCATTAGAACTGGTCTGGTTTGATAAGAGTCCCGTTCATCAGAATTGATCATCATATAATCTTGTTGTTTCCATGTACAACGATCTCCTGGTTCTACTTATTTCACTTAGCATCAGTTCATGTAAGTCTTTCCAAGCCTCTCTAAAATCATCCATAAGCGGGCTTTTTTAAGACCCATACTAACTCACCTTCTGACATGATGAAAGGATTAGAAAAGATGCCTTAAAAATCATCTGCATCACCTAACTAAACCTTTGATTGCTTACTGCAGCAGGCAGGGATCCTAACCTGACACTGACACACACACACACACACACACACACACACACACACACACACTCACACACACATACAAAAACTTTTGCAAAATTGATAACACTTACTTTTGGTATACTGATGTTCACATGTTTATAGACAATACAAAATTCATAGAGGGGAAAGATGAAAAGCTCTAGCTACAAGATAACTAAATAGGTATTACATCCAAACAGCACCTTTGAGTGAAAGGCCAGCTTACCAAAGTCAGAAGTGATACACCTCTACTTCTGAAGTAACAACACTGATTGGGTAGTGCTGTGAAACTGGGATAGGTTGTTCAATCAAAACTAATCTAGTCAATTAACTTGTTTATCAATCCAACTTATTTATCTCCCAAAAGAAGTTAATACAGGCTCATGACAGTATGATCACCACTTATAAGAAAGAAGGCCCAGATTATCAGATATGGCAGAATGTCCTTTGGAGAAAAAGAATCAGGAAAAAAAAACAAAAAACAAAAACAAAAACAAAAAATCACCAATTGCTTACTACTGAAGACTTGCTCATTTCATGATCTTCTTCTAACATCAATAGTTTCTTTCATTTATCTAGATGCAATAAATTTAATGATTGAATCCTCATGGCAGAGTTTATGACATTTTGAGATGGGTGTGTCACACAGTACTAGAAAAATCAGCCTTATCCTCACCAAATGACAGCCCCAAGGCAAGAGGACTAACAGAAGTTCTAATGTCAATAGATAAGAGCACTTCTACAATCATAAACTGTTAGATGATCATTTGGATGGAAAGCTGAGTCAACATATTTGCAACAGTGGAGCAGAAAAAGAATGGGGTGTTTCCAGGGATTTGGTGTACAACAATGTTTTATTCATGTGAGTCAGAACACTTACCAACATCAAAATTGATTTGACAAAATGATAGAAAATTTCAATAACTGCTAAACAAACAAACAAAATAGAATTCCACTGTGTTTAGTAGCAGATTCATTTGTCCATTCCTAAGAAAATAACATTTTGTTTGATTTCCTTGGGATACAAACGCAGTAATGGTACTGTTGGGTCAAAGAGTATGCACAGTTTTATAGCCTTCTATAATAACATTTTCAACAAACTTTCACCAACCACTGCTAAAGGCATTGACTGTGTACCAAATGTTGAACTCAGTTCCTATTTTTCTGAACTTTCAACTGAAAAATAAGTTTTGAATGCCATTACACTCTTCTCATGTGGTCAAAGATGTGGCATTTATTCCATTCCAGCAGATCCACTTCTCATTACAAAGCTGACAGAAAGGTTGTGGATTATATGGCAAGAAAAGGTTATCCCCCAAAGATTAATAAGGCCTCCATCGCCCATCTCAAAAAATTTTATAGGAAATAGACTTTTTGTGAAAAAAATTACAGAGGAGTCTCTCTCTTAGTCATTATTGGAAAGATTCTTGCAGAATCCTCCTTAATAGACTGATTTTTTTTTTTTTTTTTGATCTAGAAGATCAACACTTACCTGAGAGCCAGTGTGGCTTCTTAAATGGCCAAAGAATAGTCAACATGGTGTTTCTTGTCTTACACCTAAAGAAATGACAGAAGCATAACAGAAATTTGTACACAATGTCTTCAATCTAACCAAGGCCTTTGATATTCTGTCATGAGAGCTTGTAGAAAATCATGTGAAATGCAGAAATGCAATTTCCCTGAGAAATTTTTCAGTGTTGTATACTGTTACCATGACAGCATAGTTTGTATGTTTTTTATATTAAGCATGTGCAATTCTTCTGAACATATTTCCAAAATGAGAGAGAAAAAACAAAAACAAAAACAAAAACAAAAAACAACAACAACAAGAAAACAAGAATCAAACAAACAACAAAAAACAAAAAGTGAAAATACTGTGCTTTGATGCACATTCCATCTCTGTATGTCTCTCTCTAGCTATGAATGCCACTTTTCATCACAAATCTATTGCTTTGAATTCCCACATTGTTGAAAAGAAATGTCTATCCCATAATCTTCTTGTTATTCTTATAATATTCTCTTGGCTTTGTTCACTTCATTTAGCATCATTTCATGTAAGTCCAAATTTTTCTGAAGTCAGACTGCTTAATATTGCTTACAAAACAATAAAAATCCATTACATTCATATACCATAACTGATTCAACCATTTTCTAATTTATGAACATCTACTCAATTTCCAGTTTCTTGCTACTACAGAAAAGGTTTTTACAAATATTTTTGCACATGTGGGTCTTTTTTCATCTTTTATGATCTCACTGGGATACAACCTTAGTAGAGACACTGTTGGATCAAAGGATCTGCATAATTAGATAGTCCTTTCACCTTCATTCCAAATTGCTTTCCAGAATGATTGCATCATTTCACAACTCTATTCCCTTAATTTCAAGGACAATCCCTCTATTCTTTGCACTCCATGCTCCTCTCAACATACAGACACCCATAAATACACACACACACATATACACATACGTGCACATATATGTTGAGAGTATTAGTTAAGAATACATTGAGACAATAGTATATGAACTATATTTTAAAAGAAAGGGGTAATTTTAACAGTCAATTTCCACAAGGAGAGTTTGAAAAGGTTGAAGGTTATTGAGCTATAAACTATCTAGAGTGTGTTCTAATGGAGAAAAGACAGTGAAAAGCCATTAGTAGATGACAACCTGATGAGAAGCAGACATATAAATAATAAGAGGATGATACGTATTATGATTATACATCTACAAAGTAATGGCAAAAGGTCATTTTACATAATAACCTACTATTAATTCTTAAATGTTACATGAGAGGTAACCTGGAATAATGGAAATGCTCCTAAATTAGTTGTCATGAGATTCCTAGAGAACTGAATTCTATTCATAGGTAGACATGGTGTAAAAGTAGGAATTTATGGGTACTTATTGACTGGTTGTCATTTCCTAAACTTCTACAGGTTTCTAGCTTGACAACATTCTTTCCTGAAATTTCCTACATATTCACCTTATTGAAATTTTCCAAGTTATGATATTGGTAGGACCCAAAGGTAAAAAATGTGCTTTAGATTCTATATTAAAAAAACAAATAAAAAAACAAAACAAAACAAAACAAAACAAAACTTCTCACCCTTTTAATAATGAAAATATTCTTTATAAATATTTCTTCCGAATGATCCATGTTTTTGTTCCTTGGATTTTGGAAAATATATGTAATTGGAAAATAACATTCTTTCCACAAAAGAATATACATACATATAGGTATGTATGAGAGAGAGAGAGAGAGAGAGAGAGAGAGAGAGAGAGAGAGAGAGAGAGAGAGAGAGAAAGAGAGAGAGAGAGTGTCAGATATTAACATCTTAAAGCATTTCTAGAGATTTGTTTTAATATATAATTACAATGAGAGAAAGTTTAAGAATTGATGATTTCAAGGAGATATTTGCCATCTCAAACATTGAAGCTGAAATAAAATGTCAATCTACAAGTTTTCCAGTAATTATTCTTTATTTTCTGTCCTTTCTTCAGTCTCTGTATTTCTTAAGTTTATAATAAAATTAATTATGCATTAACAAAAGACATGATTTGTTGCAAGTCAGGCAAAATATAATTATATATATAAAACAGATGTTTTTCACTGTTGAAATAATTTGTGTCTATATGATACCAAACAATTTAAAATTCTTTCTTCCCCCTCAATATACACAATTTTTTGAAGTGAGATCATTTTAGCACCATGTAGATATAGTCTTGAATGACCTCTCACATAATAAAGAACTGCATTTGAAGTGGATTGGCTGTCAATCAATTCTGACCTTCAATCAGTCTGGATATTTGATGTTAGTCTGTGTCCACAAAGTGCTATCAAATGTATCATTTTGACTTACTAAAAATCAATTCAATCAAATGACCAATTTGGCTGCTTTGTTATTGAACAGAGTAGTCATTTTGGTACAATATCCTTCATAGCTTTTTCCAGTCAATCCTAATCACTATAGACAGTTCAATTCTAAATTGCTAAAGGCTATCTCATAAAGCAAATTAGGAAATCTGAAAATACAGGGCAATCTGTGGACACTTTTAAAGAAAGATTAAAAAAAAAGTTCCTTTCAAATATACTAAAATATAAGTTCCAACTCTAAAATATGCATTCCTGTCCTTCCTATAAAAACACAGGGGATGTTAAATTTTCCAGATGGATAATTTTCCCAGTCTTCTATTCTTATTTATGAGTACAAGTGAAACAAAGATGGTTTTTAACAAAAAAGCAAAATAGCACAGAATATGTTATTAGAAAAAAGATTAATAAGCTGTAAATAATAATATACACATAGATTATTAGAACTTCAATATGGACTTGATTTAAATATATTTATATGACTCTGGCATAGCAATTGGTCCTAGTTGTCCTTAATGTTCATTTCAAGACACCTGTAAAAATTCATGATGAAAATGTTAATAATAATAAAAGCCATGTGACCTTTGCTTTCATATAATCAGGAATGAATTAAGTGGATTCTATGTGAGAAATTGATAATGATGAAATTTTGAAACAGAAAATGTTACATTGTATTGTTTATGCCTTATATTCATTGTAAAAAACACATGCTACATTTTAAACAACTGTTTCCCCTAACCTCCCCCCCAAAACTCACAATATCCAGCTTCACCTGGATTATATATTAATGTTCTTTCATATTTGAAAGTCTGTGGGACAAAATGGCAGAAATTTAACCATTCACTTTTCCCCCATGGAGTCTTGAAGACCATTAAAAAACTCATTTTAAGCTTATATAACAAACTACACATGCATGGTAATATGTTGAATAATATTTCAGACAAGAAAGGTAAAAAATTCAGTCTATACCCCTCATAGCTTCTCAGTGAACTATAATTATATCTAAAGGACAGATTCATTATCACAGAGCTGTGGATATTTAAAGAAACAGAAGACAGCTATTTAATCATGTGGGAATATCAGCTTATATATGAAAATTCCTACCCAATCCTTTCAGCAGCTATATAGGTAGAGCATGGGTCTGCTACAAAACACCATTCTTCCTCTTTTCAACAATCTAATCTAATCTAAATTTGTGCCTCACTCCTTGCTGGTTCTCCATAGCAATAAAAATTATTGACATTTTAAAATCACTTTAATACTTGCTAAATGTTTAATATTGATTATTCCTTTTGAATCTTGCAACACTTTTGTGAAGTTATTAAATAAAAATGGAGAGGTATGACTGGTATTGGATCTGGAAAGCTCTGCATTCCACTCCTGCCTCTTTACAAACATACCCTTACAGATCAGGTAACCTCTTACTGCCCTATGCAAGTTTCTAAAAATTGCAAATTGAATTTATTATTTATAGTTTCTTGAGCCCATTTTAGGTATTCTTGGCAAATATGCTTGGCTGATTTGCCATTTCTCTCTCCAACTGATTTTACAGATGAGGAACTAAGGCAAACATGGTTAAAGGACTTGCCAAGATTACACAACTATTTAGTATCTGATGCTGGATTTGAACTGTGGAAGATGAGTTTTATTCTAAGTGCAGTGCCCTATACATTGGGTCACCTATCAGTCCCAATAAGTTGCAAAGAAATTGTGAAATTTCATTTAACCCTCTTTGCCTTAATTCCTCATCTAGTACCTTTGTATATAAATTCTTGGAACAATTTCAAACCTGTTGCATATTTACCACTCATGTTTATTTTACCTCTTCATTTTGTCTATAACCTCTTATCATAAATAAATGTATTTTTTGCTAAAGAGAAAGGTCACTGTAAATTCTTCACATGACTAAATCCCAACATTTGGTATCTACTTCAATCTCATTATTTGATACTGAACCTCAAACCAACCACTAATGAAAGCACAGGTCTGTCATAATCCCTGCTCTAATAGGGAAAATGAAATGTGAGACAAGGAGTTATAATTTATGTACATACACTAAACTTTGAATTTAGAGGCTTTTTGATGTCAACTATGTTCCATTTTTTATCTGATTTTGCCATCGAAGAGAGCACAAGTACCAGATGAACTTTAAAGTAGTGATCAATAAGTCTGTTTTGGTGATGCTGCTAGTGGTAGTTGCTTGTTTATTTGCTTGTTTTTAGTCTTATATTTGGACAAACTTAGTTGACTAAGAATAGACTGAAGCTCCCCAGGTCTCTATTTCCCAGATCAATGAATTGTCTGAGGCTGTCCAGACTTTGTAAATTTCAGTCTCTAATTATTTTGTAAATCTCCAAAATTTTGCCCTTCAGAGATTCTGAAGCTTTCTTTTTTTTTTTTAATTTATATTTTTTTAATTTAATTTTTATTTTATTTTATAATTATGACTTTTTTTTGACAGTACATATGCATGGGTAATTTTTTACAACATTATCCCTTGCACTTACTTCTGTTCAGATTTTTTCCCTTTCTCCCCCAACCCCTTCCCCCAGGTGGCAGGCAGTCGTATACATGTTAAATATATTACAATATATTCTAGATACAATATATGTGTGTAGAACAGAATTTCTTGTTGCACAGGAAGAATTGGATTCAGAAAGTAAAAATAACAATTTATGCTCATTTCCCAGTGTTCCTTTTCTGGATGTAGCTGATTCTGTCCATCATTGATCAATTGGAATTGGATTAGCTCTTCTCTATGTTGAAGATATCCACTTCCAGATTCTGAAGCTTTCTTTATGAACTTTTGTTTATTATATAGCACAATTTAACTTGTGAAACTGAGATGCCCAGCCACTCCTACTTGCAGCTTAGTCATTCTCTCTGCCTTCGTAGCCTGAATAAAAGCTTCTTAAACATTTACTACTTGAGACTCTCTTTCACCTTAGAAATTTTATTATCCAAATTATGTAGATATAGAAAATAATTATATAAATCAAACATTTAATATTAATAAATCATAATTTTGGGGCCCCACATTCACTTATGAGACCCCATATGGGGTCATGATCTATGATTTAAGAAGGTAGGCCCTATACAAATTTTGTTCCTACCTCAACTTTAGCACTTGCTGTGGGCCACCTTAAACTACAATTCACTTGCCACAATAAAAGACTTCCGTTTTTGTTATATTGACATTAAAATTCAGGTTGACAACCCATATCTTTAATAACTTTTGTGCAGATATCTCAAATATATGTAAATTTACTTATTTTAATTTCATCATTAATTTCATTAATTATATTAATAACTGTACTTATATTTGTGTGAACATTAGGCATTTTACAAGGAGAAGACAGAGATTAGAATATTTGAACCGAAATTCATTAAGGAGCCGTAGTGCATGAATACAGTCAGAACTCCTTTAGCTTGAAATCTACATGGAAGATGGTTGGGTTCTGGGAGACCTGAGTCAGAGAGATCAATTAGAAACATTTTACTATAGTCCAGTATAAGAGACCATGTTTTACCAAGAATTATGCAGACCTGCCCTTAAGCCAGGGAAGGATTTTATTTTAAGTTCTTGCAAGAGTGGCTATCTAAACTAGTAGGCACACCCTTGAAAAGCAAAAGCACAATCTTTTGTTCCCTCTCCTGAAATGAAAGTTCCTCTCCTGATTCCCCATTGACTGGGTACTACAGTTTATCCAGAGCACCTAATTTCCATATTCAAGTATGAGTCTCTATCTCTAATTTCATCTCCATCTTGGCATTCACCTTATTTTGACATAGTTCAGTCCCTCCCCTGAAACCCTATTGGCTAGGTACTACAGCCTATCCAGAACATTTAATTCCCCTGTGACCCCAACCCTGATTACATTTCATAGTATGTTTCTTATTCTAACTTAAGGCTTCCCTCTTTAAGTTTAATTTCTCTGATTTGTTTCATTTCAGTGCATTTCTCTAATTTAAGTTTCATAATTCTGTAGAAACTAAACCCCCATTCACTTTTCACATCTAGATAAGAGGAAAAGAAGACCTAAATTGGGAGGACACTATCTAAGTATCAAAAGGGATTGAAAGGTTGCTGTGGATATAAGGACAAGATTGGACATATGAGAAGAATGAAGAATTGAAAATGGCATTGAAGTTGTGAACCCAACCTAGGAATATAATAGTAGTCTCCACAGCAAGGGAAAAAATTAAAAAAGAAAGGTATGTTTGAGGGAAAATAATGTAGTCATATCTGTGATTAACCATTAGCCTGCCCATTTTATGCCACTTACTAACTCATCCAGAATGAAAAGGAGAAAGACAAGAAAGTGAAATTTTTGATTTTCAAGTCATGCTTTCTTCAGAAGATATGGAGCTTACAGTGTATATATGCTAAGACTCTGGATGCCCATCAAAGTTTAGAGTACAATTCCCTGAGGACCAAAAAATACCTCAGGAAAGGAAGAAGGCTGAGAGTTTTTACCACAGAGCAAATGAGCAGAGCTAGGAAATGTTGAAAGATAATTTAGGTGTTTTTGTTTTGGAATCAAACCCCGTAATTAGTTACATTAGGGAATATAGGACATAATTTATCTTCCCATTGACTCCCCCTTTGAAGATAACTTCTTTAGATAATGTGTAGGACAGTAATGCTTGGGAAAACAGAGACTATCAGAGTAAGGAAAAGCAAAAAGGGGTTTATTACTATCTCCTGAAAAAGGACATTTTCCATGTGACAAGATGTTTATATGAAAAGAAATGCAAACCATGCAAAGCATAGAAAGTAAAACACAAGTTTAAATAGCCCTCAATCCCAGCCTGACCCTTATTCCGTTTGTTTGGAAGAATCTGGGCATACATTTTAATGGGGGAAATCTAATCCAGAAACAAAAGAATACAAGTCAATAATAATAAACTCCTCCAATAAGAGAATTCAAAGCACTCATCACCTTTAAGAGAAGTATTGAAATGTTAATTAAGAGGAACAAGGAATGTGTTACAGGGGCAACTAGAAGGGACCTGTGGAATGAGAGGTATAGAGATACAGATGATTGCTAGGTGGAGGTGGCACATAGCCCCAAGAGGCATTGTTTGACTCCAGGCACATGTCTCCCTCCTTAGTGCTCTCAAAGTCTAGCACACCTCTCTCCTTCTTCTTGGGCTAATACTGTTATGACCTGCCTATCCAGATCCCAAGAGGACCTGTGTCTTCCCTGGATCCTCAGGTGGATAAATATGTGTTACCTAAGAACAAAGGTCTTTTTTTGCTTCGCCCCTACCTCCTGATCCATCTGTCTCTGTGGGATCCTGGTCAAGGCCCAGAGGTGCCTGAACAGGGCCAACATGGCTAGGATCTCACCATGTAGCAGGCTTACAGGATGATATGGGAGATAGAATTCTGCTCTAATGATGGAACATTCAGTATGGTACAAACTATAGTGTAGATGAGATATATAGTTCAACAATAATTAACAGCAGAGCATATTGAACCCACCCATAACCCCTGGAATAGTTTAGTATTTGTCATAAAGAAGAACTCAGGTAAATTTAGAATGCTAATAGATCTGAGGATTGTCAATCACACTATAGAATTCATGGAACCTTTACAACCTGAGATGCCTTCCCCAAACATGGTCCTTAAGGAATGACCTGTAACAATAATAGTCATTCAATATTGTTTTTTTTTTTTCTCTATAACCATGGCAAAAGAAGATCAGAGGAGGTTTGCTTTTACCTGCAATAAATAATGCCAGTTCTGACTTACAATTTCAATGGAAGGTACTTCCTCAAGGGATGTATTGTAGCCCCACCTTGTGTCAGACTTTTGTAGCTACGGGATTGACTCCTATTAGACAATTATGACTTAAAGTAGTTATTTTACACTATATGGATGACATTTTACTATCTGCAGCCTCTGAGATATCTCTAGCCTCCTTATTTAAGGTTGCCGCAGAATCTCTTGTCCATCAGGGATTATATGTAGCTCCTGATAAAATACAACATTCCTATCCTATGACATATCTTGGCCTTAAGCTAAATGGGTGTGTTGTTACTAATCAAATACCTGACCCTTACTTAGAAGGTATTAACACACTAAATTCCTTTCAGAAGCTTATTGGCTGGATACAATGGCTCAAGGTTCAAACTCCCATTCCATCTCCCTTGATGCAAGCATTACATGATATTTTAAAGGGGAATCTGAACTCTCCAAGGAAGTGGACCCCCACTGCTTAAGCAGCAATAATGAAGATAGTCTCTTTATTTTCAACATTAGAAACCTCTGGGCTAGATTGTGAATGGCTCATTCAAGTTTTTTTTTTTTTTTTTTTTTTTTTTTTGTTTTTGTTTTGTTTTGTTTTGTTTTATTTTGTTTTGGTTTGGTTTGGTTTGTTTTTTGTTGTTGTTGTTGTTGTTGTTGTTAATTCTGATAGTCCAATAACAATATTACATCAAAGTACACCCACATTTTAGAATATATCTACCCGAGAAGAGCATGAAAAAGTCTGTCACAAACAATGGAGGTTCTAGGTGACCTCATCTTAGATGTTTTAAAAAGGCTACACACTTGATTAATAATAGGTCCTCCTTGTATCTCCCTTTTGCTCTAGATGAGAGAGAGGTCGTTGCCCAAGAGTATTGGCAGTGGGTTCAAGTCATTCAATGGGCAGATACTAAACTCTCCTTCTCATGCCTTACCTTGCCATTGTATCAAACTATTTACGTAACCAGACTTAAAAGATGTGGTTCCAACATCTTTACCAATGCCACAGCTGACCATAAAGCATTTATATAGAATGAGGACTCTAAGGAGATTTTGGTGTTAACCACCCAATATAATTCTATTCAAAAGAAAGAACTCTTTGACCTTGTCCTTGCATGTAAATGTTATTGTACCCCTATTAATCTAATTTTAGAAAGCTTTCCTCAAAGGAATTGAGGATGCAGTTCTCTACCTGTCTCAGTCCTCTATTGCCTCTCTACTGTTCTATTCATAACTTGTTCTCCACATGCATAAACACCCCATATATATACTCCATGTATATTCTCATCAATCCACATCAGGGGGTATTTTTACAGGAAATGACATTTAAGTTGTAAATTATCATACTCCTTCCTTACAGGCTCTACAACTTCCCCTGAAATAGCCCATGAGTTCTTTTACCTTCCTGCAACTGTTTTACAGCATCTTTATGGCCTTACCAAGGAACAAGCCCATAATATAGTAAAACTTTGTGCGTGTTGTATGCCTTTCCCCTCCCCCCCACCTCCAGCTGTAGATAACCATTGGAGAATTGCCCCTTATAAGCTATGGCACATGGACATCAACTATATAGGGGCATTTTTTTCTATACATGTTTCTATTGGCATCTTCTCCAAATGTATGTGGGCCATGGTTTCCTCTAAAAAAACAACAATGGCTATGATTAAACATCTACCGGGGCCAGATGTGGCCCACTGAGGACGTTTATGCCACCTACCAGATTATGGCAAATGGGCGGAGGGGTGGAGACAGAGTATGAGTTTTTGTTTTTACTATAGTCTGGCCTTCCAACAGTCTGAGGGACAGTGAACTGGCCCCCTATTTAAAAAGTTTGAGGGCCAGTGAATACCATTGTGTTTCCTCTCAAAGGGTCCCATCAGCCATAAAGACTGATAATGGGCAGATTTATACATTTTGCAATCTTCCTCTCCACCTTTGGGATTATCATGTTACTACTGGTATTCCATAAAACCCCAATCAATGGCCAAGCCTTTGTAGAACATGCCCATCACACACTGAAAGCACTCCTTATTAAACAAAAAAGGGGAAGTAAAAGTGCCCAACCTAGTCAGATATAGACAAGACTATATTTATATATAACTTTATGAGTGTCAATCAGGAAGATGCATTATCTCCAGTCATGAGACATATGATAAGTACCCCTAATGAAAGAAAAGACAGTCCTATAAGAACAGTGCTTCAGGTTCCTGATAAGATTTATGGAAAGTCTTTATGTGGAAAGATGAGGATGGGAAACAGCATGGCCCCACTCGAGTTCTTTTGTAGGGGCCAGAATTCTTATGTTACAGATGCAGACGGAAAATTTAGATGGCTCCTTATCCGATGGACCTGAACCATTTATGAAAGAAAAGAAGGACAAAGTGAGGAGACAGAGACACCTAAAGAAGAGACAGTGGGGAAGAAGGATTTGCAGGATGAAAAGGACTAAGGTTGCTGATCTCAGAACATTAACATTTCTCCTCTCTATTCCATGCTAAATAGCCCCAGCTCAGACAAACTCTGTACCTATGGTAAAACAAAAGCAAGCAGAACAACAAGGTACAGAGAAATGGTTGTTAGTGGAATGAAGAACCTTCTCCAGATTTACTTTTCTGTGATAATGTTACCTCCCTGACCGAAGGAGATCCTAGTAAGCTCCTACCCCTCTGAGAATCAAGAATTAAGGCATTAAAATACTTTACATTTATTATCAGGGGGTATTCCTATATATATATAAAACAGCCTGAATGTCTTCCCCAGTAACAAAAAGACTTAGTTTATAAGTGGTGCAAGCTCCTGGGTTATGGCGCATCATGAATACTAACTCTGTGGATACTGTGTTTGGGAACCCCCTTTATACAAATTTGACTATGGGTTGTGGGCAGCATAATCATCCTATGCTGATTACTCTGAAACCCCCTTTAGACCCTGTAGCTTTGGACCTGTAACACTGTTATGGTCCCCCTTCTCAGATTGTCATGGGCCCATCCCACATACTGCTTGGATAGCATGGGGCTATCTCCAAGACACTAGATATAATGATAATCGGGGAATTCAGCTACATTCCTTGTTGAACAAATTACCCAATATTGAATTCATTCAAAGGCTACTTGAGATTCCAAAACCAGTAATGCAATATCAAAAGGTGATACACCCAGGAGTCTAGAAAGCTACTGCACCCTTTGTTCCAAGAACATATATGAATATCACTCTCTGTAGATGTAAGTTGGAACTATGCAAAGACCTAACTTTCTAGGTATTAGATCCCTCTTTGGTCATAATGGGGCTAACTATTCCACCAAACATCAGCTTAAACTAGGTTGTGATATCATAATTTACTCATTTGAAACTTAGGCCCCACTATGATATGGATTCTTAATATGCAGTAATTCCAATTGCAATGTTACCTTGAAAGACTCAAATTAGATGAACCTGCCTTCTTGGTAGATGTACATAATTGAAATCTTATAAATAATATAGGACTCCAATCATGTCCTCCAAATTCTACCTTATTTTTTATAGGTATTCAACAGTTTACTCTCCTGAAAGCTTGCTCCCCTGACCCTTGGTTTGCCACCACTGAAGATGCAGCATCGCACAGAATTAGCCAGGCCCTACCTTTGATACACAAAAGGGACATGGGAGGGGAAGTAGGAGGGCTAGCTTTAGCTATGTCTATCTTTGAAGAATTTCAAAATCAAGAACTTTATGCACAAACTAACCTGCTAACTTCCCAAATTCAGGATCTAGCCAAAAAAATGGTCCAAGCCTTTCAAGTCCAGGCAAAATTAGGTAATATGCTGGAAGGACAAATCCAATGTTTAGCAGAAATTACTTAAAAAATGGGTAATAAAATCCTTTGGATAGAATTTAGAAGTGCCTTACCGTGTAATGGAAAATACTGTCAAATATGTGTAATCCCTTTACCCTCTAATAAGATGTGCAATGCATCTCCCCTTCCCTTTTCTCAGTATTGGTACAATTCATCATAAACACTGGCTGAAATTCAAAGCACAAATTTAAATAGGGAATTGAAATCTTTGAGACAACTTATCTATTTAACAACTAACTATACCAATCAATGATCAGAAAAACAGTCATGAAATGTTGTAGACTGTTTTTCTGATCATTGATTGGTATAGTTAGTTGTTGGATCAACCATATCTCCTCACCATTTGCCCCCTTTTTCATACATATTGGGGTTATTATAGTTTTGGCTTTCCTTCTATCATTTTTCTTGCCAGTCAAGATTAGCTGTTTTTTTCTGCATACTTCATCAGTCTATACACTAAGTTAAAAATGAATACCTTAATATCACAGAACATCCCTGAGCCCCTCTACCTCCAGACGCTGCATTAAACAAAAAGGAAGCTATGCAAGGGTTAAAAGTTAAAAGGCCTCTAGGAGAAAGGAATGTGGTCCTGAATGATGAGAGGCATACAGGTGCAGACAAGTGCTAGGTAGAGGTAGGGTATAGCCTCAAGAGGTGGTGTCTAACTCCAGGCACCATATTTCCTTCCTTAGGGCTCTCAAAGCCTAGCACACCTCCCTCCTTTTTCTCAGGCCAATCCACTTATGACCTGCCTGTCTAGGTTCCTAGAAGACCTTCTCCTCAGGAGGGTATAAATATGTGCTACCTAAGAATAAAACTCTATTTCACTTCACCTCTACCTCCTGGTCGGTCTGGCTCTAAGTTGACCTAGTTGTGGCCACTAACAGGTGGGCAGATAGAGTAGCCTTAATTGCAGAGGTAATGGTGAATAGGAGGGGACAGATACTGGTAACTTTTAGCTATAGCTCTCTTTGTTATTATAAAGTCCCAAGTTACAATTAAGACTATTTTTTCCATGAGAGTGTCTTCACTCAGTTACTTAGATGAATGACATGACAAAAAATGGTACAGAAATTATATTTATGTCTTACACTAAGTGTTCTAATTAAGAGGTTCACTGAGATTTTTGTTTGTTGTTTTTGTTTGTTGTTGTTGTTTTTTGCTTTGTTTTTTTGTTTGTTTGTTTGTTTGTTTTTGTTTTTTTGGTTGGCTGGTCCTTAGTATCAGAAATTCTTTTTTCCTCTACAGATGCAAAGGATATCTGGCAACTTAGGAATCTAGAGGGTAGCCTGGAGCTGTACTGTTTGTGTTAGAGGGAGTACTTAAATCAAGGTTGTGCTAACCTGAGCCCAAGTTCACTATCCATAAAGCTATTTTGCCTGCTTTAAAAATAAAAATAATCTTCCATATGTCTCTGCTTTTCCATGTTGTGCTTTTTGACCACAGGCTAAAAGCCTGCAGCAAGTTTGCTTGTTTAGCAACACAAAAGATCAGTAGGGAAAAACAAGATATACCTTTGTAAGCACTCAAGATCAGAATACAAATCAAAGCCTGCTAAGGACTGCTGCCTTATTCTCACTGACAAGTGCCAGGAGTAAAAAGGAAAATTATACTTAATGCTTGCAACTGCATTGATTTTTGTTGTTGTTGACAGAGAGAATGCAAAAGATTTTCCCTTAAGACAATTCTTTTAATGGCAAGATGATAAAATTTATATCTCAATAGCTTTCAAAAGAAAAAAAAAAATCCAGTATTGTTTCCTATTGTGAAAAGACAATAGTCCCTTTGTAAAATGAGAAATAATAGAAAGTGGACACAATATCATTATCCTATATTATAAGTCATTGAAAGCAAGAGCAATGTAAATCAGTGTTGTTAGCTTGCCCAAAGGAGTTTCAAAGCTGCTAGGAAAGAAGTTGAGGTTTCTGCATTTTTGTAAAAAGAAAGAAAATATCAAAGAATAGATTATTTTTCAAGTGCTATATTTAATGTGTCTGCCCTTTCAACAGAGAAAAGGGACACTAGACAAAGGAGGCTGAGGGAAGAAGAAAGAAAATGGATTGGGGGTGTAAGGGGATTTTATTTTTCTAGGAAGGAAAAAACAGTCCTAAAATATATATTTTTAATTTACAAATAATCAGTGAAATATCATTAATCCAATATAAAATATTTAGCTAAAACTCTTATCTGAAAATCATATGGCTATATTCTGTTGATATAAATTTGCTTATTCCATATTATATATAAATATTTAGAATTCATTTATTTTTTAATTAAATTAATTCAGAAGATTAGATTTAGACAATTTTATTTTACAGAGGTATAAATCAGTATGAATTAAATTAATGAGTTTTTCCTTAGAGATCCATCAACTCCTCATAACCTAATTTGTACTTTTGATGCTATTTGTATAAATCCACAAGTTTTCAAACAAACTATTGTCTAGAGACTAGGTAGCATTATAGAGAAGTTATTCTGTAAGCAAACAGAGGAATTGTTGATCTACTAGCTACTGGTGCTTAATGTAGTAAAAATCAGTTCTGCTGTAATGATTATTTTGAAAAACCAAATTTATTTCAACTCAACTGATATCTTAGGGAACAGAGCATAATAGAATTTCCAGTTTACTGATATATGATTTCTTCCCGGACAAGCAAGGAGAATGCAGAAAACTGCATCACTTAACCATAACTCATCTGTGCTTCTGGAGCTGCAACTTCAGCTGTACTCTTCTGACAATCATTTCATTGAGAAAACTTAAGTTCATTGTAAATTTATAATGTCATATATGTTGTGTATTCTCACATGAAAAGTAGGGCAAATTTGTTCTATGTCCATACCCTTCCAATTCATTTCCCCGATTTAAAACCTATCAAATTTGCTCTTGCAGACCATAACTAAGGATGAATCTGACACAATGTATTACAGTATAGATGTATTTCTTAATCATTTACAAAGAATAAAATTGTTAATATTTTAGAGTTCTCATCATTTTAAAAAAATGTGACAGAATGTTTGAGCTTTCTTTACTTATCCTCCATTTTCTCCATAAGTTTTGTAATTTTTATTGTGTAGTTTTGCAAAGCATAGAACTTTTGGAGAACATTTATGTCCTGTTATGGTGGAATTGAATGTGATAGAATATGCCTAGAATCTTTATATTGTTTCTAAGCTACCTACAGTAAATTCCAGTGTTAGAGAGATCAAATTTGATTTTGGCTTGTTTGTTTTTTATAGTGTCAGAAAATAATCAATTATAAAAGGAAGAGGGTTTATTTTAATGTAATGATTTTGTTGCTGAAGGAAGCAAAGTGAAATTTAATAGTCATGTTTATAGTTTTAGATTCAGCCCTGTCTCTAATATTCTCTAAAAATTGGAGAGCCATGGAGGGAGTGAAGTGTGAACAGTTATTTTTTATCTAAAGTGAACTTCCCCACTAATGTTTCTCTTGAAATTTACTAAAATGAAACTGACATATTTGCTAATTGTGAAAGTAGGTGGGAAGGGAATAAAAGAGGAGTATTATAATAACAAAAAAAGGAATTTCTCACTTTGATGAGAGTTGATGAATATAAATATAGGCCAAAATAAAGGACTTAATTTCAGCCTGGAGCATTCTGATGGGTTTTGTTGGCTGCTTAGCAGGACTGATGGGTCACAGCATGTAGTGATATACTAAAAGAAATAGATCTCTATGAAACAGACAGAGTCTAGTTGCTCCTAAACAAAAGATAGCAGATCATTTATGGAATTATAGATTTAGAACTAGAAGCAAGGTTTTGCTGGAGCCAGGTAAGACCAGTACACAAAAACAAACTGTTAAAATTTCTTTTTTTTTCTTTCTTTTATTTTTCAAAATTAATTTTATAATTATAACATTTTTACAGTATATATACATAAATAATTTTTTTGCAACATTATCCCTTGTACTCCCATCTGTTCTGAATTTTTCCCCTCCTTCCCTCCACACCCTGCCCTAAATGGCAGGCATTCCCATACATATTAAATTTGTTATAGTATATCCTAGGTACAAAATATATATATATATATATATATATATATATATATATATATATATATATATATATGTGCAGAACCGAATTTTGTTGTTGTTGTTGTTGTAAAGGAAAAATTGGATTTGGAAGATAAAAATAATCTGGGGAGAAAAACAAAAAAAGGCTCACAGTTTAAACTCATTGTGTTCCTTTTCTGGGTGTAGCTGATTCTGTCCATCAATGATCAATTGGAATTGGATTAGCTTGTCTCTATGTTGAAGATATCCACTTCCATCAGAATACATCCTCATACCATATCATTGTTGAAGTGTATAATGATCTCCTAGTTCTGTTCATTTCACTCAGCATGCGTTGATGTAAGTATCTCCAAGCCTCTCTGTATTCCTCTTGTTGGTCATTTCTTACAGAACAATAATATTCATAACATGCCTATACCATAATTTACCCAACCATTCTCCAATTGATGAGCATTCATTCATTTTCCAGTTTCTAGCCACTACAAAAAGGGCTGCCACAAACATTTTGGCACATACAGGTCCCTTTCCCTTTTTTAGTATTTCCTTGGGATATAAGCCCAGTAGTAGCACTGCTGGATCAAAGGGTATGCAAATTTTGATAACTTTTTGGGCATAATTCCAGATTGCTCTCCAGAATGGTTGAATTCTTTCACAACTCCACCAACATTGCATCTCAGTTTTCCCACACCCCCTCCAACATTCATCATATTTTGTTTGTGTCATCTTAGCCAATCTGACAGGTGTGTAGTGGTATCTCAGAGTTGAGTTTATTTGCATTTCACTGATTAATAGTGATTTGGAACACTTTTTCATATGAGTAAAAATAGTTTTAATTTCATCATCTGAAAATTGTCTGTTCATATCCTTTGACCATTTATCAATGGGAGAATGGCTTGATTTCTTATAAATTAAAGTCAATTCTCTATATATTTTGGAGATGAAGGCTTCATCAGAACCTTTAACTGTAAAAATGTTTTACCAAATTTGTTACTTCCCTTCTAATCTTGTTTGCATTAGTTTTGTTTGTGCAGAAACTTTTTAATTTGATGTAATCAAAATTTTCTATTTTGTGATCAATAATGATCTCTAGTTCTCCTTTGGTCACAAATTCCTTCTCCTCCACAAGTCTGAGAGGTTAATTATCCTATGTTCCTCTAATTTATTTATGATCTCATTCTTTATGCCTAAATCATGGACCCATTTTGATCTTATCTTAGTATGTGGTGTTAAATGTAGATCCATGCCTAGTTTCTGCCATACTAATCCCCTGTTTTCCCAGCAGTTTTTGTCAAATAATGAATTCTGATCCCAGAATGTTAGGTTCTTACTAAGTGCTAATGAGATAATGAGATATTAGGTTCTTACTAAGTGCTAAGTCATTGCTTAACAATTCTCTAGTTCTGATCTTTACTAGGAGTTCAACCCCTTTGAATTCCTGGGGTAGAGCTTGCATGCTTAGGAGGAGCAAGTCCATTGGTTGAAGTAATTTATCCCAGAAGCCCTTGCATTATCCCATGCCCATTCTCTGGGAGGATAAAAGAGAGAAGTCACTACTCTGGACCAGACTTAACAGCAACTGTCTGGAGACAACAGTTCTCTACAGGAAGAAGAATCTGTGCAAGAGATTTGAATTGACACAGCAGATCTCCTCCCAAAGAGCAATCAGCAGCTTCTGGAGACAATAGCACATAACACCAAAAGTTGGGATCTTTGAGTTTGTCAAACACTAGATTGCTATTTTTATTCACTACCTTGCCCTGTGAACCTAACCTATTCCACTGATCAGCTAGTCTATTTCTAAGCCAATACCAAATGGTTTTGGTGACTGCTGCATTATAATATAGTTCTAGATCAGGTACAGCTAGGCTACATTCATTTGATTTTTTTTCATTACTTCCCTTGAAATTCTTGACCTTTTGTTCTTCCATATGAATTTTGTTGTTATTTTTTCTAGGTCATTAAAATAGTTTCTTGGGAGTCTGATTGGTATAGCACTAAATAAATAGATTAGTTTAGGGAGTATTGTCATCTTTATTTTATTCCCTCTGCCTATCCAAGAGTACTTAATGTCTTTCCAATTATTTAAATCTGACTTTATTTTTGTGGCAAGTGTTTTGTAATTTTGCTCATATAATTCCTGACTTTCCTTTAGTAGATATATTCCCAAATATTTTATACTATCAACGATTATTTTGAATGGAATTTCTCTTTGTTATCTCTTGCTGTTGCATTTTGTTGGTGACATATAAGAATGCTGAGGATTTATATGGATTTATTTTGTATCCTGCCACTTTGCTAAAATTCTGAATTATTTCTAATAGCTTGTTAGCAGAGTCTTTGGGGTTCTCTAAGTATACCATCATGTCATCTCAAAGCATGATAGTTTGATTTCCTCATTTCCTACTCTAATTCCTTGAATCTCTTTCTTGGCTCTTATTGCCGAGGAGGCTAGTGTTTCTAGTACAATATTGAATAGTAATGGTGATAGTGGGCAACCTTGTTTCACTCCTGATCTTAGTGGGAAAGGTTCCAGTTTATTGCCATTACATATGATGTTTACTGATGGTGTTAAATATATATTCCTGACTATTTTAAAGAATAGTCCATTTATTCCTATACTCTCAAGCGTTATTAGTAGGAATGGATGTTGGATTTTATCAAATGCTTTTTCTGCATCTATTGAGATGATCATATGTTTTTTGTTAATTTGGTTATTGATATAGTTGATTATGCTAATAGTTTTCCTAATATTGAACCAGCCCTGCATTCCTGCATTATCACTCTTTGCAGATGACATGATGGTATACTTAGAGAACCCCAAAGACTCTACTAAAAAGCTATTAGAAATAATTCAGAATTTTAGCAAAGTTGCAGGATACAAAATAAATCCACATAAATCCTCAGCATTTTTATACATTACCAACACAATCCAACAGCAAGAGATACAAAGAGAAATTCCATTCAAAATAACGGTGAATAGTATAAAATATTTGGGAATATATCTACCAAAGGAGAGTCAGGAATTATATGAGCAAAATTACAAAACACTTGCCACAAAAATAAAGTCAGATTTAAATAATTGGAAAGATATTCAGTGCTCTTGGATAAACCGAGCTAACATAATAAAGATGACAATACTCCCTAAACTAATCTATTTATTTAGTGCTATACCAATCAGACTGCAAGAAACTATTTTAATGACCTAGAAAAAATAACAACAGAATTCATATGGAACAACAAAAGGTCGAGAATTTCAAGAGAAGTAATGAAAAAAAAATAAATGAAGGTGGTCTAGCTGTACCTGATCTAGAACTTCAACAGTCACCAAAACCATTTGGTATTGGCTAAGAAATAGACTAGCTGATCAGTGGCATAGGTTAGGTTCACAGGGCAAGATAGTGAATAGAAATAGCAACCTAGTGTTTGACAAACCCAAAGATCCCAAATTTTGGGATAAGAATTCATTATTTGACAAAAACTACTGGGAAAACTGGAAATTAGTATGGCAGAAACTAGGCATGGACCCACATTTAACACCACATACTAAGATAAGATCAAAATGTGTCCAAGATTTAGGCACAAATAATGAAATTATAAATAAATTGGAGGAACAATGGATGGTTTACCTCTCGAACTTGTGGAAGAGGAAGGAGTTTGTGTCCAAGGGAAAACTAGAGACGTATTGATCACAAAATAGAAAATTTTCATTACATAAACTTTAAAAGTTTCTGCACAAACAAAACTAATGCAAACAAGATTAGAAGGGACGTAACAAATTGGGAAAACATTTTTACAGTTAAAGGTTCTGATAAAGGCCTCATCTCCAAAATATACAGAGAATTGACTTTAATTTATAAGATATCAAGCCATTCTCCAATTGATAAATGGTCAAAGGATATGAACAGACAATTTTCAGATGATGAAATTAAAACTATTTCCACTCATATCAAAGAGTGTTCCAAATCACTCTTGATCAGAGAAATGCAAATTAAGACAACTCTAAGTTATCATTACACACCTGTCAGATTGGCTAAGATGACAGGAACAAATAACGATGAACGTTGGAAGGGTTGTGGGAAAACTGGGACACTGGTGCATTGTTGGTGGAGTTGTGAAAGAATCCAACCATTCTGGAGAGCAATCTGGAATTATGCCCAAAACGTCATCAAAATGTGCATACCCTTTAACCTAGCAGTGCTACTACTGGGCTTATATCCCAAGGAAATACTAAAGAAGGGAAAAGGACCTGTATGTGCCAAAATGTTAGTGGCAGCCCTTTTTATAGTGGCTAGAAACCGGAAAATGAATGGATGTCCATCAATTGGAGAATGGTTGGGTAAATTATGGTGTATGAATGTTATGGAATATTATTGTTCTGTAAGAAATGACCAACTGGAGGAATACAGAGAGGCTTGGAGAGACTTACATTAACTGATACTGAGTGAAACGAGCAGAACTAGGGGATCATTATACACTTCAACAAGGATACTGTATGAGGATGTATTCTGATGGAAGTGGATATCTTCAACACAGAGAAGAGCTAATCCAATTCCAATTGATCAGTGATGGACAGAATCAGCTACATCCAGAAAAGGAACACTGGGAAATGAGTATAAACTGTGAGTATTTTTGTTGTTGTTGTTGTTTTTTTGTATTGTTTTGTTTCTCTTCCCAGATTATTTTTACCTTGCGAGTACAATCCTTCCTTTGCAACAACAAGAACAACAAAATTCAGTTCTGCACATATATATTGTACCTAGGATATACTATAAGATATTTAATATGTATGGGAATGCCTGCCATTTAGGGGAGGGGGTGAAGGGAAGGAGGGGAAAAACTCAGAAGAGAAGGGAGTACAAGGAATAATGTTGTAATAAAAAAATTACCGATGCATATGTACTGTCAAAGAAAATGTAATAATTGTAAAAATTAATTTAAAAAAAAGAAATCTAAAAAAAAGTCTAACAATTTGTTTTTCCTCTTTCCTTTTTGTCCATTTTGTTGGTTTTTTCATAGAACCAACTTTTGTTTTATTAATTAATTCAATAGTTTTTTTTTTTTCTTATTTTCCATTTTATTAATCTCATCTTTTATTTTTAGAATTTCAAGTTTCATGCTTATCTGGGGGTTTTTAATTTGTTCCTTTTCTAGCAATTTTAGTTGTAAGCCCAATTCGTTGACCTTCTCTTTCTGTATTTTATGCAAGTAGGCCTCTAGAAATATAAAACTTCCCCTTATTAATGCTTTGGCTGTATCCCACACATTTTGGTATGATGTCTCATTATTGTCATTTTCTTGAGTGAAGTTATTAATTATGTCTCTGATTTGCTGTTTTACCCAATCATTCTTTAGTATAAGATTTATTTCGTTTCCAATTATTTTTTGGTCTATTTTCCCCTGGCTTTTTATTTAATGTAATTTTCATTGCATTGTGGTCTGAAAAGGATGCATTTACTATTTCTGTCTTTCTGCACTTGATTTTGAGATTTTTATGTCCTAGTATATGATCAATTTTTATATGGCTTCATGAACTGCTGAGAAGAAAGTATACTCCTTTATGTCTCCATTTAGCTTTCGCCAAAGATCTATCATGTCAAACTTTTTCTAGTATTCTTTTTACCTCTTTGACTTCTTTTTTATTTATTTTGTAGATTGATTTATCTAATTCTGAGAGTGCAAGGTTGACATCTGCCACTATTATAGTTTTGCAGTCTATTTCTTTTTGTGGCTCTCTTAATTTCTCTTTTAAGAATTTCGATGCTGTGCCACTTGATGCATATATGTTTAATATTGATACTGCTTCATTATCTATGCTACCCTTTAGCAGGATATAATCCCCTTCCTTATCTCTTATAATTACATCAATTTTTGTTTTTGCTTGATCTGAGATGAGGATTGCTACCCCTGCTTTTTTGGCTTCATCTGAAGCATAGTAGATTCTGCTCCACCCTTTTACTTTTATTTTGAATGCATCATCCTGTTTCAGGTATGTTTCTTGTAAACAACATATAGTAGGATTCTGACTTTTAATCCAGTCTGCTAACTGCTTCCTCTTTATGAGTAAGTTTTCCTCATTCACATTTATAGTTAGAATGACTAATTCTAAACTCCTTGCCATCCTGTTAACCCCTGCTTATGCTTTGCTCCTTTCCTTCCCTCTTACCCCCTGCCCAGCATTAAACTTGTGAACACCACTTGCTTTTCACAGCCCTCCCTTTTTAGTATCACTCCCCCACCTTAAAGTTCCTCTTCCTATTTTACCCCTTTTCTCACTATTTCTGTATTCCCTTCCCCTTAGCCTACTCCTTCCCTCTCACTTTTCAATGAAGTGGAAAAAGTTTCACCATAAATCAAATATGTCTATTGATACACACTATGTTCATCCCACTCCTTTCTTTTTCTCAGATATAATAGTTTACCTTTGCCTCTTCATGAGATGTAGTACGACCACTTTACCCTTTTTCATGATATAATTTCCTTTCCACCTCTAGTTTCTAGGACAAATTTTACATGTGTTTTTTACACATCTTTATGGCAAGATTTATTTTTACTTTTTTAGAAGTCTCTTCAGTTCAGTATTTGAAGATCAAACATTTTATGTAGTAGATCTGTTTTTTTCATCAAGAATAGATGGAATTCATTTATTTCATTGAATGTCTATCTTCTTCCCTGGAAAACAATGCTCATTTTTGCTGGGTAACTTATTCTTGGCTGCATACCAAGTTTTTTAGCCTTTCAGAATATTATATTCCATGCCCTTTGTTCTTGTTCTTTTATTTTGGACGCTGTTAGATCCTGGGTTATCCTTATTGTAGCTCCTCCATATATGTATAGCTTTTTTCTGGCAGCTTCCAATATTTTTTTCCTTCATCTGATGGTTCTTGATAGGTAAGAAGTTTGGTAGTGAACACCTGGGTCTTTAGACCAGGTGTTCACTAGGGAACCAACAAGTCAGGGCATCAAGTCAGGGCATTATGTGAGTAGGTATAATAAAGGCTTTTAAGATTTCATGTGGCTAGTCTTGAGTACACTACTATTCAAGAAATTGTGGCCAGAGACCTTTGAAGGCCTCAGAGGAGGCAAGCCGGGTAGCGTTGACACTGCAAAGGTCAGTGGTCAAAGGTACTCTGTTGGACCTAGGAAAGACTAGTAATTGCTACTGCCTGGAGGACATGTTACAAATGGCGCCTGAATGTGGGGCATCAGAAATTATCAGGTTTTGAAAATTAATATTTAATATTCAGAATTAAGATTCTGAAAGATTCAGTAGAAGTGCTGCCTATGAGGGAAAGCAGAGAGGCAATATGGATCCAGGTAACTCTGGGATCAGGCTCAAGGATACAGCTGAACATAATTCTTATATAAATAGGTTAAAGAGCCAGATGGAAGATCTTTTAACAAAGATCACCACTGAAGAATAGTAGGAAGCTTGTAATCAAGCTCCCAGAAGGCTACCCCCACACCCATTAAATATAGCTGGGAGAGGGAGCAACCTAAATCTAATGTGTTTGTATGACAGTATAGATTATAAAATGTGACAGCTAGAAGTTGAGTTAAAAATAGAATGACAAACAATTAAAAAAGAGTTACTGGAATTGCAGGTTAAATTACAGGTTGAGAAAAAGAGAAGAAAAAGCTAGGTTCCTACAAATAAAACAGGAAGAGTTCAAACCAGTGGCTGAAGCTATGGAGGGAAATAAAAGAACCACATAGACTTCAGTTGGAGAAATTCTTCTTAGCATTTTGTTGGTTTACCTTGTGCATTATTGTCTTAAGGAATTCATTGATTACTCTTCCATTGAGAAGAGGTTTAGTTCTTTTTATGTGCAAAGCTAGGGTTGGATTTTAAATCAGCCTTTGGGGAATTTTCCAATTCCTCTTCCCTTAGCCCCACCTTTGTTGGCCAAGGGAGAAAGAGAAGGAGGAAAAGGAAGGGAGATAATATCATCAGCATTGCCCATTAATCCAATTAAAACTCCTGTGTCTTCATTTCAAAAGACAGAAGTAGGCTTTATGGCCAAAGGCAAAAAGGAATTGTGGTGTATTGACTATAATATTCAGAAAAATTTTAAAAATACAGTTCGGTTAATTTCTAAGAAACCTTACAGGGATAAGACCTTTCAGTTAGAGAAAGTGGAGTTTTATACTTATAAAACTGCTAGGATCATCTTTGGAGAGTTGGAACTCCTCTTTTCTTACCTTGTGGATTTTCTACTTCCACAGGTGGGCTTGATTTCCCGACCCCCTAAGAGTACTTATAAAACAGTGTTTATTTTTAGAATGGTTTGGAAAATTGCTGTTTTAATCACTAGAATAGATAGACAATGTGTGATCTTTGACCCAGGAGGAAAATTAATATCAGATTTATTGATTCCCACTCCTGAAGTACAAATCGGTATCAGAAACTCAAACTCTGATTTTTAGGCAAAAGAATTCAGGGATATAGCTGAGTTCTTTTTTTATTAACTGTATGAGTGGCAGGCCACCGAAAAGGTATCAGCTCTATTAAGAACTTCGAGAGCAAGTGAGAAAGTGCTCAGATAAATATACCCTACATGTCCATTTTCAGAGTGACCTTCAAATTATATCTTTTATAATCAGGCTGCTAGAATCTTATATTTGCAAATTGTGATAACGAAAAAAGCTAGGAGCATGGCAAAAAGCTACATAGCTTATCTTTCTTTTTACTCTCCTATGCTCCCTATAGGACAAAACCCTATAGGTTTGAAATTTAATGTTTTAAGACCAATGGACATTATGGCTTCATTACAATCTGGAGAAGCACCTAGACATGTGATCAACCATTTTTCCTTTGTAGAAATTTCACATGCATTTAAGACAGTTTATGGATTGGCTTACAAATATTTTGTCTTTAGGTATTTTTTCATTGAATTTGACTTTGCCCATTCTATTGGCATTTCTTATAATCCTATTAGTAAAATCATTACTGCACAGACTATATCCCCAAGATCTTCTCTTCTAAACAAGAGAAGGGAATTTTGGGATATTCACAAGATGTGGAAATACTTATATGTGATTGCTTACAATTTTAAAATTTTGATTTTACATTTTTAAACACTTTTGATTTTACATCTTTAAAGTATTTTGATTTTACATTACTTAAGTTATTTTGATTTTATATTTTTAAGTTATTTTGGTTTTACATTTTTAATCTATTTTGGTTTTACACTTTTAAATTATCTTGGTTTTACATTTTTAAATTCTTTGCATTTTACCTTAGCAATGAATTTCAGGCATACACAGAAAGTGCAGCTAAGTGACAGACTGACTTTTGTCTGACTTTGTTCATCTTTTTGACAAGAACTTTCTTTCCATTGTGATGTGAAAAGGCCTGCATGGCATTTGGAAAGGCCCAAGCTGAGCCAAGGTCAGGGGTCCCAGGTACATTCTTTCCTAGGTGCAGATCCAGCAGCAGAGGAGTTGATCTCCACCAGAGACATTTGTGAACTGGGCATCCAAGAGAAGGACCAGACAACAGCCCAGAGGGACCAGCCAGATGTCAGCAGCCCTTCAGACGCTGATGGCAGCAATGTCCCCCCTGACTGTGAAACCAGAGACAGCAGACGTTCCAGTGTAGCATCTGAAATGGACTGTCTTGGGTGATATGCAATATAATATGTAAATGGACAATGGGTCTGCTTGCTTCTCCCGTGGCTACTTGCCATATGGTGGCCTGGGGAGAGGCTTTGCCCTATGCTTTCTATTGATGGACTATGCTTTTAAATTAGTGGGTGAAAAACCAACACACCCACCTGCCATTGTTATTGAGACAATGTTTCTGGACATGACTTTGCTTATGTGTACCTTTATCTGTGAAACTAGAATTGCTCTAGGATTGTGAAAAGTGCAATAGAGAATTGTGAGAAACTAGAATTGGTCTATAATTGTGATAAATGTAATTAGAATTGTGACAACCTACCTCACTGATATTTAATTGTTAATTAGAATTGTGATGTTAGGATTACTAAGTGAGAACTCTGGTTGTCTGGATAGTGACAAGGTGAGAATTCAGGTTGGACAATTACAAGGTGAGAACTCAGGTTGACTTGATGGAAGGAGTAGGCTCATTGGCTAAGGTGGTTCTTCCCAGAAGCCCTTGCATTATCCCACGCCCATTCTCTGGGAGAATAAAAGAGAGAACAGTGGGCCTGGAAAGTGAGTCTGCCTGGAGAAGGATAAGAGCTGGAGGAGATTCAGAGCCAGGATTCAAGGAGAAGACTCTGCATTGCATCAGGCTTGACGGGGCTCTCTGCAGGAAGGGAAGTCACTTCTCTGGACAAGAGTTAACAGCAACTGCCTGGAGACAATGGTTCACTACAGGAAGAAGAATCTGTCTGAGAGATTTGAGTAGAAGACACAGCAGATCTCTTCCCAGAGAGTGATCCGGCAGCTTCTAGAGATGACAGCTCGCTACATTTGGCGCCCAACGTGGGGCAAGGACTTTTGCTTATCCTGACAAGAAGAGCTAGACCAGACCTTCGCATTGTGATGTTTTACCTTGTTGACTTCCCACCTCAGTGTTGACATACTACCTCATTGACATCCAACCTCTTTGGCTTATTATCTCCTTGAGTATGACTTTAATGAATGGGTTGAACACTTGGGCCACTGCTGAGCCTAGTTCTCATTGTCATACTTCTGTTTACTGATCTGCTGTTTTGTACCTCCTTGGGCATAACATTCTGTCATCTCATGGATCAAGTGAACTATAGCTGGTGCTAAAAGTTTAGCTTGATGAGATGTGTAGTTCCCACAAAACAAGAGAAGGGAATTGTAAGGGCCCTTTAAATGGGCGGGCACAGCACAACAGGAGATTTGAGTGGCCCGGAAGTATTCTTTGTAGATATAGGACTGCCCTATGGGTGGGGATCCTGGCCATATTGAGATTGCTTCGTAATGGATAACGTCACTCTCGCTGGTTGGCTGGTGCGACCTCACAGGCCCTTTATAAGCCCACTGCAGACAGCAATCGCTGTCTTTAACCTGGCTACCTACCTGGGGTAGTCAAGCCAAGCCAAGCTGATGGCTAAAGGAGAGAGTAAGAAGTTTGGTAGTGAACACATGGGTTCTAAGGACAGGTTGAGTCACTCCTGGTGGGGTGGGGGTGTCTGGATCCTGAGAGATGCTAGCTTTCCGGGGTATTATTCTTCTCCTCTAGTGCTTACACCCTCTCTGCTGCTCCTGGCTTGCTGCCAAGAAGGAACACCGGCACTGGGCTAAAAGTCTTTTTGCAGAAATGGAAGAGATCGCACCCCTCCCCCCTCAGGTCTGAGCTGTATGAGCTGCCTGCCCTCAGTCTGAGCCCAGTCTGTTCGTCCCCTCCCCCTAGCAAACACAGACTTTCTCTGGCGAATTTCAAGGATGTCTTCTGTTGGTGATTATTTGTGGGTTTCTTTTCTGGTCAAGCATTAATTCCGAGGCTTGTCATGAAGTAAGTCCTGAGAGAAAACACAGAGCTCAAGCAGCTGTCTTCCTCCACGCCGCCATCTTGGCCAGAAGTCCAATTGTTAAAATTTCAAGACGAGCATTTACGTATCAGAAAGCAAGTGCTACAAATCAGGACTTTAAAAAAAAATGTCTAGTCCTAAAAAGTGAGAGAAATCATTCAAATTGATCTTAAAAATATACACTGTTTTCCCCTTCTGAGAGATGGTTGTTAAACATTTACAAGCACACATCTAGTTAAATAGTATTTGTACACTGTTTGGTTTGGATTAAGTTATTTTGAAGTTCAAAAAATTTAAATTATTGTGACATGATTCTGAAGTAGACATAATTTTAAGATAGTGGTTTGATATGTGAAGAAATCACAAGATACTTATCACAGAAAAAAGAATGCTGTTTTTTACATAAAATAACTCATGGGCTCTATCAAATATTACTCAGCTAGGTTAAATCACATATGATTAAGCAACATATTCTAGTGCAAGGACCTAGGGAGATAAAGATTGAAACAAGATAAGGAAGTAATTAGAGAAGAGTTGGATTGGGATCAAAGAGGGGCCAAATGGAGAACACCTATGTGATGAAGTACACTTATTCTAATAAGTCTTAGATATGCTAATCAAGACAGTCTTAGAAGTTGGTCTGTCTCTATGTGACAATGGAAACTGGATGGGTGAATTAAAATTACAGATTAAAGGTTTCTGTTTTACATCAACTCTTTTATATAATGTAATTTTGGCTCAATTATGGCCCTCTGGGATAGTTTGTTTCCTCAACTGAAAAAATCAGGGAGAAACATGACTGACACAGCATTTCTGTGAGGATCAATTAAGATAATGCATGTAAACTGTTTATAAAATCATAAATGATTATTAAAATGCAAACTGAGATATTTTGTTTTTCTCAGAGTAAATCCTCAGGCTCAATCCATAGAAGAAGTCAAGGTTACAGAAGAAATTTTAAAATTGTAATCATTACTTCCTTATAATACATTATCTTGTATTCCTTAGCTTAATTGCAGAGCTGAGAAGGAAAGCTCAGAGTGCCACATTTAAGTAAACTAAGGGCTGATCTCTGTTCAATAGGATTTGCTAAAGATTGCTCAATTATTCTTCTCTTATGACTCAGTAGAATTAACTGGATTGAGTTATCTGGAGTATATATCAACAATTAGATCCCCAATATAGGCAGATAATGAAATTCAAATAATGCTTAAAGATAAAAAACAAAATTTATAATTTTGAAAATAACCACTATAAAATGTGCTGAGATAGAATCATAATGACAAAGCTATAAACTCAGAAATTATGTTTCTTTATCAGAGTAATAAAATAAATTAATTTATTAAAATGTAATAGCCTCCTAAACAGATGGTTTCTAAACAGTTAGGAATCAAAATAATAATCAAGATGAATGAAATATCTGAGATTTAATAAGAAGAAATCATACGAGCTAACTTCATTTCCTTTTTTTTTGACATATTGCTTATTTAAGTGTAGAATATTCTACAATTTTTAAAACAATCTATGCATATTTTAATTTCAACAAAATATTTGACAAAATTATTGGTCCTGTTTTGTTCAACCATTTTTTTTGTAACAGATAAAAATGCTAATAATATAGTTAGTGATAATGAAGATAAAAATGAAACTAATAAGTTCAGATAATAAGTGAAATGGCAAAATTTGAATCCAAAAAAATCTTGATGTGTTAGGATGATGAGACTTAATCTAATAAATGAAATCTGATCAGAATAAAATTCAATGAGGTAATGCCTTGGGTCACCTTTACTCTCTCTTTTCTCATCCCACTGTCACCCCAGTCAATGAAGAAGCTCTCCCAGAGTACATCATCCCAAATTCTAGGCATTCTGTAGTTATACATTTAATAAAATGATAGTCATCAACTTCAACTAAACTAATGTTTAATATTCAGCAAAAGGAAAGTTGTTTAATAAAATACCATTGTCAAAAAAATGTAAAACAATTCCTGGAAACACTTAGGTTCACTATGCTAGAAATAAGCCCACTCTCAGATACCTGTAAGAAATACATGTGGAGATGCTTTTTTCCCCTTTTACTCTGATTTTCTGTAAGGCATTGTGTATTAAAAATAAATAAATGAAAAAAATAAAAGAATGAAATACATATGGAGAGGTACACACAAAGGAAACATATTTCCAGTGTACATGTGGTGGGGAAGTTACTACTTCCAATGCTATAGAGTCACTGGTACTGATTTCTCCTAGATATGTTGTTTAGACCAAATGTGTAGTTTTTGCTGAATATGACTCCACTGAAATGATAGTTTCCATTAGATTCTGTCTCTAGGATCTGTCATGTATATTCTTCCACTATCAGTTCTGTCCTTCCTTTTCTACTTTTCAGCTTCTGGCTCAACTGAAAGCATTTGTTGACTCTTAATCCTGAGAAGAGGGTATAATGCCATATTCTTTCCTTTTAAAACTAGAGTCGTTGTTGCTTTTTTTAATAATTCTTTATGAGAACTGCCAAATCCTGTTCCTTTAGAATTATGTGAAGCCAGAGACTATTGTTAATTTATCGATTCTGTCTCTAACCTAGTTAGCATGTTTAAAAACATTCACAATAACCTTTAATGATGAACATATCTTTATTCTGATCTAGTATTTAGGTTGCTGTGGATGCATTACCACCTTTTTTACCTGAAAAACACTAAAAGCTTTATAAAAGATTTGGTTACACTTAAGATTTTTGCTGAGTTCTTTTCAGGACTAAGTCTACTATAAGGGAGTAGTGCCCTTTCTTTAATGGCACCTTTCTCCTTATTCTAGCTAACTCTAGGTTAGTCTAATGCATCAGCTAATGGCTTTCTCCTACCTCATATTTCCTTTGTCCTGGTTAATTGTGAGTTCCCCAGGGACACTAACTAGTAAGCTCTGCCAACGGCATTTCATATTTGCCATCTCTGGTGTCTATTTGTACCACTCAATTTGGTCTGCAAAATCTTCCCCTAAATAAATCATCCTTTTGGCAAAGAGAATGATCATTGTGAATTTACCACTTGTTCATTTCAAACGACTACTGCTACCTTGACTTCATCAACTATTTCAGAAAAGGAGTCACTCTTGTTTTTGAAATGAAATGACCTTTCTTTCCTTAGAAGGTGAGGGAAGGAAAAGAGAGACTTTCTAAGTTTTCTCTCCTGAAAAGTAACCTATTTTTTAAATTCAATGTGAATCCTGGCAAGGTACCTCATCTTCTACTTAAGATTCTCAGCTCTGGAACCAAGATCCTTAGAAGAATAACTAGGCTTTTTCTCACTCAGCCAATGTTTTAATCTTATTTTCTTAGTCACTGGACAAAAGGGCTTCTATAAATAACTTTATTCCAGTCAAAACTCTGGTCTTTTTTTCACACCTCACAGTAAGGTGAAGATTATACTATAAATTATGCATTTTCCAATGAATTTTTGGTCTCTTTTTCCCTGGCTTTTTATTGCATGTAATTTTTATTGCATCATGGTTTGAGAAATGCATTTACTATTTCTGCCTTTCTGCCTATGAAAATCATAAAATACTCAAAATGAGTATTTTATGATTTAATATGTGGTCACTTTTTATTTTCTATATACTGTTGAGAAAAACAATATTTTTCTTTCTGTCCCCATTCAATCTTCTCCAAAGGTCTATCATATCTAGCTTTTCTAAAATTCCATTCACTTCCTTAACTTCTTTCTTGTTTATTTCTGGTTCCATTTATCTAGTTCTGAGAGAGCAGATTGAGATCCCCTACAAGTATAGTTTAGCTCTCTAATTCTTCTTGCAGCTTTCTTAACTTCTCCTCTAGGAATTTTTATGCCATATCACTTGGTGAACATATGTTTAATATTGATATTATTTCATTATCTATGGTACCTTTTAGCAAGATATAGTTTTCTTCCCTTTTTATTAATTTTATAATTTCAACTTTTTTTTTTTGACAGTACATATGCATGGGTAATTTTTTACAACATTATCCCTTGCTCTCTCTTCTGTTCCGAATTTTCCCCTCCTTCCCTCCTCCCCCTTCACTAGATGGCAGGCATTCCCATACATGTTAAATATGTTATAGTATATCCAAGATACAATATATGTGTGCAGAACCGATTTTTTTTGTTGCACAGGAAGAATTTGAATCAAAAGGTAAAAATAACCTGGGAAGAAAAACAAAAATGCAAACAGTTTACACTCAATTCCCAGTGTTCGTTTTTTGGGTGTAGCTGATTCTGTCCATCATTGATCAATTGAATCTGTATTAGATCTTCTCTTTGTTGAAGATATCCACTTCCATCAGAATACATCAGAATACAGAATACAGTATTGTTGTTGAAGTGTATAATGATCTCCTAGTTCTGCTCATTTCACTCAGCATCAATTCATGTAAATCTCTCCAAGACTCTCTGTATTCATCCTGCTGGTCATTTCTTACAGAACAATAATATTCCATAACATTTCTATACCATAATTTACCCAACCATTCTCCAATGAATGGGCATCCATTCATTTCCCAGTTTCTAGCCACTACAAAAAGGGCTGCCACAAACATTTGGGCACATACAGGTCCCTTTCCCTTCTTTAGTATTTCCTTGGGATATAAGCCCAGTAGTAGCACTGCTGGATCAAAGGGTATGCACAGTTTAATAACTTTTTGGGCATAATTCCAAATTGCTCTCCAGAATGGTTGGATTCTTTCACAACTCCACCAAAAATGTACAGTGTCCCAGTTTTCCCACATGCCTTCCAACATTCATCATTATTTGTTCCTATCATCTTAGCCAATCTGACAGGTGTGTAGTAGTATCTCAGAGTTGTCTTAATTTGCATTTCTCTGATCAATAGTGATTTGGAACACTTTTTCATGAGTGGAAATAGTTTCAATTTCATCATCTGAAAATTGTCTGTTCATATCCTTTGACCATTTATCAATTGGAGAATGGCTTGATTTCTTATAAATTAAAGTAAGTTCTCTATCTATATATTTTGGAGATGAGGCCTTTATGAGAACCTTTAACTGTAAAAATGTTTTCCCACTTTTTTTACTTCCATTCTAATATTGTTTGCATTCATTTTGTTTGTACAAAAGCTTTTTAATTTGATGTAATCAAAATGTTCTATTTTGTGATCAATAATGATCTCTAGTTCTCCTTTGGTCACAAATTCCTTCCTCCTCCACAAGTCTGAGAGGTTAACTATCCTATGTTCCTCTAATTTATTTATGATCTCGTTCTTTATGCCTAAATCATGGACCCATTTTGATCTTATCTTGGTATGTGGAGTTAAGTGTGGGTCCATACCTAGATTCTGCAATACTAATTTCCAGTTTTTCCAGCAGTTTTTGCCAAATAATGAATTCTTATCCCAAAAGTTGGGATCTACGGGTTTGTCAAGTACTACATTGCTATAGTTATTCACTATTTTCTCCTGTGAATCTAACCTATTCCACTGAACAACTAGTCTATTTCTTAGGCAATACCAAATGTTTTTGGTGACTGCTGCTTTATAATATAGTTTTAGATCAGGTACCACTAGGCCACCTTCATTTGATTTTTTTTTCATTAATTCCCTTGAAATTCTCAACCTTTTGTTGTTTCATATGAATTTTGTTTGTTACTTTTTATTGGTCATTAAAATAGTTTCTTGAGAGTCTGATTGTTATAGCATATAGTTTCCTTCCTTAACTTTTAAAATTAAAACTATTTTTGCTTTTCCTTGATTTGAGATCAGAATCATTACCCCTCTTTTTTTACTTCAGGTGAAGCAAAATAGATTCTTCTGCTCCAGCCTCTTACCTTTATGTATCACTATCATTTAAATGTGTTTCTTATAAACAACATTTTATAGGATTCTGGCCTTTAATCCAGTCTGCTATCCTTCTGTTTATTGGGAGAGTGCATCCCATTCCCATTCCCAGTTAATATTACTAATTCTGTATTTCCTGCCATTTTGTTTTCCTCAAGTAATACTTTTCTCTTTCCCTTCCTCCTTTCTCTCCTCCCCAGTATTATGCTTCTGACCACCATGCACCTCAAACAGCCCACCCCTTGTACAGCCCCCTCCCTCTTTTTTATACCTTTCCCCTTCTATTTCAGTTATTTCCTTTATTAGCCTCCCTGGTTCCTTTCCCTTTCCCCTCCTACTTTCCTTTATGGGGAAACAAGTTTCTCTACAAAGCTAAATATATCTGATATCCTCTCTTTAAGCCAAATCTGATGTAAGATTCACACATTGCTCATCCTCCTTCCTTTTTTCCCTCAATTATAATATGTCTTCTTTATCTCTTAATGAGATGCAATTTCCATTATTTTACCTCTTTTTTCTTCTTTTTCTTCTTTATATCATCACAATAAAATGAAATTATACTTGTACCCTCTAAATATACCCATAGCAGAGATACAGTTCTCAATAGTTAAACATAATCTTCTCATATATCTATGTAAAATGTTTTAACTTTTAAAGGAAGGTTATTTTTTCTTTCCTCATTTTTTTTTTATTTCCTTATGTTTCTCTTGACTTTTATATTTGAAGATCAAATTTTCTTTTCAGCTTTGGCCTTTTAATCAGAAATAAATAAAATTCACCTGTTTCATTGAATAGCCATCTTTTTAACTGAAAGATACTGTTTAATTTTGCTGGATTATTGATTCTTGGCTGCAATACAAGTTCCTTTGCCTTTCAGAATATCAGATTCCAAGCCCTTAGATCCTTTAAAGTGAAAGTTGGTAGGTATTGGATAATCCTGATTATGGTTCCTCAATATTTTAATTATTTCTTTCTGGGTGCTTGCAATATTTTTTCCTTGATAATTCTGAAATTTCTTCTGATAATTCTGAAATTTAGATTCCTTGGAGTTTTCATTTTGGGGTCTATTTCAGGAGGTGGTGATTAGTGAATTCTTTCAATGACTATTTTACCCTCTGGTTCTAGGACATCAAGGTAGTTTTCCTTAATAATTTCCTAAAAGATGGTGTCTATGCTCTTTTTTCTCATCATGATTCTCAGATAATCCAATATTTCTTAAATTGTCTTTCCTAGATCTATTTTCCAGGTTTGTTGTTTTTCCAACAAGGTATTTTAGATTTTCTTCTATTTTTTCATTTTTTTTTTTTTTGTTTTGTTTGACTAATTCTTGAAGTCTCATTGAATCATTCCTTTCCATTTTTCAATTCTAAATTTTAGTCAACTATTTTTTTAACCTACCTTTTTAACCTCCTTTTGCATTTGGGCAACTGAAATTTTAAATGAGGTGTTTTGTTCTTTGGATTTTTTTTCCTTTTCACAAATTCTGCTTTTCAATTAGTTGGTTTCTTTTGAAAATATATTTTATAAGGACTAATATGCTTTTTTTACTTCACCAAATCCACTTTGTAAGGAGTTATAGAATTTTTCCATTTTCACTGAATCTATTTTTAAGAAGTTCTTTTCAGATAATTTGTTTTCTTTTTCAAACTTTCTTGCAAAGTTCTCATTTCCTTTCCCAATTTTTCTTCTAACTCTATTAATATCCTTTATAATTCTTCCAAAAGACCCTTGTGAGATGGGGATAGATTCATATCACCCTTTGGAAGTTCATCTGGAAATGATTGTCTTTAGTATCCTCAGAGTTTGAAGTCTGTTCTCTGTATCCATAAAAGCTATCTATGGTCAGATTTCTTTTTAGTTTTTTTGCTCATTTTTAAAGGTTGAGTTCTGCTCATAAGCCAGGCAAGAGATTGTTTCAAGCTTTCTCTAAGCAACAAAGGTCTTTACACTGCCCTGGGCCAGTGCTGCTTATTTCCTTCCAGTGATGGATAGATGTGGCATGTCCCTATTGTTCTGGGATTCAGAGGCTCACTATTTGCCTTTTGTATTTACCTTGGATGTCTCAGAGATAATCTTCTGATTCACTGTCTTCTGAGCCAGGATAGAGTAGCCAATGCTGATGTATTTTTGGCTAAGAGCTCACAGTAAACTTCCTGGTCCATGGACCACACATTGCCCTGGATCCCTGTGCTGTGCTGATGCTTGACCACCTACTGCCCTGCCTTAATGAAGCAGAGCTTTTCTGAAGTTATTTCAAAATATCTTTGGCTGGAAATTTGTTACATTCCAAATATTTTTGGGTTCTGTCACTCCAAAATCAGTTCAGAGGCTTGATCGTGAGGAATTGATATATCATGAGGAGTTGATATGAGGAATACCAGGAAGAGCTCAAATAAAGTCCTGTCTACTCTGCACTATCTTGGTTCCACCACCATATGTTATAAATTATCAAGGGTTATTTGACCCAATAGTTCTTGCATCAGGATCTTCCAGTTTTGCCATATCTGAATTTTAGTCCACATGTAAATAAGTAAGTGGTGTGAGGGAGTAAAGTGATGAGAACAGGTGCAGAGGAAAACTAAAAGTAGGGGCAAGGTTACTATTTTCTAGAACCTGCCCTACCTACATTCTAGACACACATACACACATCTTTCTCAATAAACTCTAGTGACTTCTAATTGTCTCCAGGAAACAAATACAAAGTGACATATTTGGCATTTAATTCCCTTCGCAACCTAGCCCTTCTCTTATCTAGAGTCTTTTTACTTATTCTTACTCTTCAATATGCATTGTTTGATCCATCATAAGATTGGTCTCCTGGCTATTGAAAGAATAACATACTCCATTTCTTGGCTTCAGACATTCTCTCAGACTGACTGCATATTTGGAATTTTTTTTTCTCTGTCCACTCCTTACCTACTGATCTTTTTGGCTTCCTTTAAGTAACAATGAAAATCTCATATTTTAAAGAAAGCTGTTCCCAAACCCTCTTTACTTTTAATGTCTTTCCTCTATTAATTACTTCTTATTTATCCTGTATATATCTTGATATCTATATATCTATATAGAGAGAAAGAGAGATATAATTGTTGAACATCTTGTCTTAAAAAGGACAATGCCAAGTTGAGCCATATCAGGATAAAATGGCAAAAATAGATTTAAAATTATATTGGATAATATTTCATAATTCATAACCAAGCCTCATTTTTCAGCTAACCTCAAATAGTTGGGAGTAATGGAGAGCTCTCAGCCTACCTCCTCATTAAATATCCCTAAATAGAGTTGCTAGTCTCTCATCAAGGGAGAAACTGTCATAGAGCATAGGAAGATTTAAAGTGCCATTATGCCTTAGCTTTTTGTCTTCAATTACCAAGAAAATAATTGACAATTAATTTATTGATTATTGGCTAGCCTTAAAAATGAATAATAGAATTTTTAACACCCAGAATGTTTCATTTTTCTTCTGGAGTTTTTACTCTCTTCAGAATAGAGGAACAGAATTCAATTTAATTCAGCATCTATTTAATTAGAACCATTTATAAGCCTCTGTGCTAAGAAATGAGAATGTAAAATTAAAAAAAAAACAGTTTGTGACGTAACTTTGAAGCACTTATAAGGTGCTCTCTCTCTCTCTCTCTCTCTCTCTCTCTCTCTCTCTCTCTCTCTCTCTCTCTCTCTCTCTCTCTCTCTTTCTGTCTCTGTCTCTCTTCTGAGGCAATTGGGATTAAGTGGCTTGCCCAGGATCACACAGCCAGAAAGTATTGAGTGTTTGAGACCAGAATTGAACACAGATCCTCCTGACTTCAGGGATGGTGCCATTCACTATACCACCTGGCTACCCCAAGGCTCTCATGAGAAAATAAAAAAGAATATATATATATATATATATATATATATATATATATATATATATATATATATATATATATTTTTTTTTTTTTCTGCTGAGTAGAGTTAGAAATTTCAATGAGATAACTTTTGACTCAATAAAATTTAGAAATTCTTCAGAGTTAAAACATACAATCATGAAATGAATTACTATGTTGCTTAATAAATTCTTTAACACTTGCATATTCAAGCATAGCTAGAGGATAAATCAGTTAACAAACATCTATTAAGGACTATGCACACTTTTATAACCCTTGGGAATATTTATAAATTGTTTTCCAGAATGTTTGAACCATTTCACAACTCCACCAAAAATTCATTAGTGTAACTATTTCCCCCTCATTCTTTCCACCATTTTTCATTTCTGATAGGTATGAGGTGGCTCCTAGGAGTTTTGTTATGTTTTTAATGTGCCTTTCTCTAATCAATAGCAATTTCGAATATTTTATATTATTTATAAATTGGGGAATAACTCTTATTTTTATAAATTTGATTCAGTTCTATATTTATATATATGAGAAATATGTCCTTAATTGGAGAAATTTGCTGTAGATAATTTATTATTATTATCTATTATACATTTTAGCAAAATATAACTTTTTCTGATTATTTAAATAGATCTATTTTAATGAGATGTTGAGTGATATTTTACTCTTTTTTTTTTTTTTTTTTTTACTTCAGGGAATAATATTAGATTCTTTTCTAACCATTTATTTTAACTATGGCTTTATGTTTCAAATGTATTAGCTGTAAACAACATGTTGGATGCTACTATCAGCTTCCATTTTATGGGTAAACTGACCTTATTTATATATATATAGTTAAGATTATGATGTATTTTCCTCTATTCCATTTTCTTTTTTTTCCCTTTCTATATCTCTCTTTTCAATCTTTTCCTCCTTAAAAGTCTATTTCTCTTCTAACTATTGTCTTTTCTAATCTCTCCTTTGATCATCCCTTCTCTCTTTCTCCTCTTCATTTCACTAAAATAGAATTCTATTTTACCCTTAAACATATTAAATATTCTTACCTCTTTGAACCAATTCTTATGCAAGTTTCAAGCATTTCCACACACACATACATATGAACACACATACACACACACACACACACACACACACACACTTGCAATGTTTCCCTCAATTATAAAAAAAAAAAAAAATTCCTTTTCTATCTCTATTATGGGAGGAACCTTTCATTTTTCTTTCTCAATCCATTTTTAGAGATCATTCCAACAAAATCTACTCATGCCTATGCCTCCTGTCTATATAAACTCTGTTTAACTGTCCAAATAGTGATAAAGACTTTAGAAATTACATATATTATTTTATTTAGGAATGAAAAGAATTTAATTTGATTAAGTTCTTTATATTTTTTTTACCTTGTGGTTTTCTTCACTCTTGTATCTCAACATCAAATTTCCTAATCAGCTTTTTTTTTTTTTTTTTTTCCATCACGAGTGCTTGAAAGTCCACTATTTTTTTTAAATTCCTATTTTTCTGAAGGATTATAATCAGTTATTGAATAAGTTATTTTTTGGTTGTAATCCTAGTTACTTTGTCCCTTGAAATATCATATTCCAAGTCATCCCATACTTTAATAAAGAATCTGCAAAATCTTATGTGATTCTTACTCTGGCTCCATGATGTTTGAATTGTTCCTTTCTGGTGGTTTGCAATATTTCTTCCTTGAAAAGGGAGCTCTAGAATTTGTCTATAATTTTCCTGGGAGTTTTCATTTTATGATATCTTTCCGGAGGCAATTATTGGATTCTTTCAATTTCTAGTTTACTTTCTGTTTTTTGTTTTTTTTTAAGATATCAAAGCAATTTTCCTTAACAATATCTTGAAAATGCTATTAAGGCTCTTTTATTCACCATGACTTTCAAACAGGTTAGTGATTTTTAAATTTTTCTCCCTATCTTTTTTCCCAATGAGATATTTCATATTTTTCATTGTTTTTTTCTGTTTTGTTTTATTTCTTTATAGTTCCTTGAGTCCTTAGTTCCACTTGCCCAGTTCTAACTTTGAAGAAATTATTTTTCTCATTGTGCTCTTTGAATTTCTGTTTGTACATTTTTTTTTTCATTTTAAGGAGTTCTTAGTGAGTTTTGTGTCTTTTCTAATTAAGTCAATTTCAGTTTTTTAAGGTGTTGATTTTTTTTCAGTATTTTTATGCCTCTTTTACTTAACTTCGTTCTTTTTTCTAAATTTTTTTGTATCACTCACTTTTCTTTTCTCAGTTTTCCCTCTACCACTCTTTTTATTCAATTATTCAAAGAAACTCTTGCAAGGTTTGGATTCAAGTAGTAATTTTCTTTGAAGCTTTCATTGTAGCACTTGATACATTGGTGTTTTCTGAGTATGACTGGAAGTGCCCTTGCTCCCCTGAAATCACAAGTGCTAACACTCCTCTTTGCTCTGGAACTGTGATCAACTCCCCTACTTTCCTTCAACTAAAAGTACTAACTCTCCTCTCTAATCCCTCTGATGTCAGTGCTTACCTTGTCACCATTTCTGGTACTAATTACATGTTTCCTAATATCTCTCCCCCCAGTCAAAGGTCATGATGGAGAAGTCAAAATATTCATTTTCTCTATGTTATTTCTAATCTTCAATCTAGAATCTAACGTAAATCAGATAAATAACACTACCCCACCAATCTAAGACAGTTTTTTTCTTTTATTTTTCCATTTCTGTTCTCATACTGAGGGTTGTCTATATGTATGTGCATGTATATATGCATGTATTTATACATATAGTTGTGTACCTCTCTCTCTAGCTCTATCTCTCTTTCTCTCTGTATATATATATATATATATATATATATATATATATATATATATATTTCCCCTAGTATGAGTGAACACACAAATATATGTGTATTTAGACAATATATCATACACGCATATAAATATAGATAGTAATAGCCTTAAATAAGCTAACTTTCTTCCCTTCCTATCTCTACCTTTTGATGAATCAATTCAAATCTACATTATTCTCTACTCTAAATACCATTGCTGCCTTGCTGAGATCCAATTTTAGATTATTCCTACCATCTTTCTACTTCTTAATAACATTATGATAAATGGAAATAAGGGACATTACAAAACCACAGTTTCTAGATCCAATACAGAAATACATTATTCAAAGTCAACTGGAAGACTTCTTAGATAAAAACATACAATCTACTCATCCTTGATTTACTTGCTAAAGTCAAAATTCTTTAGTCAGTTCCCAAGATTTTCCCTTCTTAAATATCCTATGACTATATTTTTCTTTTTCTTCTCAGCCAAGCAACATTACCCTCAAAAATTTAGGCCATTCAATGAAAGTTTCCTGTAGAGAGCCACACATAGTGGAGGAATTCTGGGTAAGGTATAAGACTCTTCAGCCCAAAGATAACCTGCTGACAATGTTTGGTTTGGCTCCCCATCTCCCCTTGGGGCATCTTACCCTTTCTGAGAAGTCAAGGGGGGGGGGCATGACACCTGTGTTCCACTTAAAGCAAGGGATACTTACAATAAAGAAATATTTACATATCAATAGTAGGGTACTTATAGTTAGCACTTGCACAGTGTGCTGTGGTAATGTGATGATGTAATGATTTTGTAGTTGGCACATGCTCAGTGTGCTATAGTGATGTAATTGTACTAAGGTATTTAGGGGCTGAGGGGACTTGATATAAATGGACTCCAACTTTGACCAGCCTTGTGGGTTCCCTGCCTTATCACTCCTCCACTAAGACCAAGGATTTGGTCTGGTCCTGAGATCCTCCAGAGAGCTAATCTAGACCGTATATTTTGGCACTCTAGCATGGGGGCTCTAGAAAACATAGTACATTTTGGCACCCCAATTTGGGAGCTCTAGAAAGCACACTACAGTTCCCCATTCTCCCCTAAATAGATATTTAATTTATAGAAATTATTAAATTGTAGAAGGCTGAAACTTTGAAAAAAGGTATGCCTGAATCAGATAACTTAGCACTTAAGGCTAAATACCTATTTGATATGAGACAACTCTATTAGCATGTTTGGATAAATGGCTCTTCTCATAGTTGATACTGGCTGAATGTTTGGTGTTAAGATAATTGTAGACAATGATTAGAAGGTGGAGGGACAGAGGCTAGACTCACTTTGTGGCAGAATGAAGAGGAGAGAAGTTGGTGACTTTGGACTCCAGAATCAAGAATACATCTTTTTGGCCAGCCTTGTGGCAGTTTGCCTGCTTTTTACACTTTTTCCCCCAAAGACCAAGGACTTTTACTTATCCTGACTCTAGCTGATCCTGAAGCCTGAAGGGAGCTAGTCTGGACCTCACATTAAATGGATATTACTGATTCTTTGTGTAGACACAAAGAAAGACTGCTTGGAGGGTAATGCTTCAAAGAAACAGGGAATCCAGGAGGAAAGCAGCATAAAAGTACAAAGATAAGCAGCAAAATGGGTACAGAAATAAATAGAATGGGGTAGGAATAAGGTGGTGGAAAAAAGCAGGCAGTGTGGGGAAGAGGTACATTTGAGAGCACTTAGTAGCAGGGAACCCAAATGGAAGAGTTCTCAAGGGAGATAAGAATTCAGGGTGTCATAATTTTGTTGCAAGGTACGCTAATTTCTATCCATGACACCTAAAGTTAATTCATCAATATGTCAGGATTATCATAAAGTTGTCAGTACAACCGTTATGTTAATATATTCATGTCATCTGAGTCCTGATAGTATTTGGTACTCTGATAGTCTTAGGACAGATGTCTGGAACTTATCTGAGTTTTACATGTCATAATAACAAATGGCCCTAGTAGCAAAACCCAGATGGGTTTCCCCAGTCCATATTACTAAGATGTGATTTTTGCTTCATATATGATACAATTTGCAAATTTTATGGTCCTTTGATCTTTGAGATGCTTTGTATGTGACATCTAAATTTCCCTTTGAAATCTTACTTTCTGATATCTATACTTAATACTGGCTACTTATCAACTTAGTATACTGACTATAAGGGGAGAAAGGGGAATCAGGAAGACTAGGAAAAAGTTACAGCTTTAACACATCCCCTCCTCCTCTTTTCATACAATTCAAACATCTTCCTTTACTATCTCCTTCATCACTCCAGTCTTAGATAAAAAAAAATAGATTTTCTTCTTGACAAAGGAATCACCTCTACAAATTTTTTTTCTCTTTCTCCAGTTGAATTGGTGATATCGTTGTCACTCTTCCTTTTGTCTTTAATCTCATTCCAACTGCTATGTATTTTTCTGCTACAAACATATCTATGAGTACTCCTAACACACACACATATACACAGAGAGAGACAGAAAGAGAGAAAAAGACAAAAACTAAAACAGAGACAGGCAGAAACAGAGCAACAGAGACATAAAGAGAAAATGCATTTCATCTGACTATCCTTATTAATTATCATCATGGGATGTTCAGGAAAGACTAACTCATCTGGTGTGGGGTCTTCAGTATTTCTTATTTATTTTTTCATTGACTTTTCACCTGTGAAAGACCTGTACTGAAAAACCCAGGCTTTTATCAAGTGTGTGATTCTGAACAAGTTTTTTAACTTCTTTCATTATAGTTTCTCATATGAAAAGTGGACATAATGGCATCAACCTCAGAGGGTTGATGGGAACATTAAATAAGATAATATTTGTAAATAACTAAAGAGCTATATAAATGCTAATGAATGTTAAGGCATTACAGCATTATTATCTTTGATTATCTATATAGAAATTGAGGCTCTGAAAAATTAAGTGATTTGCTCAGTCACAAACACTTGATGACATTGAACAGAAGTCTGTGCTTTCTGTAGTATATGAATTATATAATCCCTAAAACCTCTTCTATTTTAAGGATGTAGGGAATTATTGATAAAATAGCAGTCTCATGAGAACTTTTACAAAATATATGAATAGAAAAATATGTAATCCTGGTAAATGAGAAAAAAAACTGGAAAACTGAGGGACAAAAAAAGTACAGATAATTTTTCTTAAAGATAGGGTGGCTTGAATCACAATATACTATATAACTATTTTTAATACACATTGCTTTTTGAATCATGTTCAGAGAAAAAAATCAGAGCAAAAGGGAAAAAACATGGGAGGTTAAAAAAATAAATACAGAAAAAAGAAGTGAAAATAGAATGTGTTGGTTTAAATGCAATTGCCTTAGTTCTTTTTCTGGATATAAATGGCACTTTCTGTCCAAAATCTATTAGGATTGCTTTGGATCACTGAACTATTGAGATAGTTGATCATTGCACATCTTGCTGTTATTGTGTACAATGTATTCCTGGTGCTGCATGTTTCATTTGGCATCCATTCATGTAAATCTTTATAGGACTTTCTATAATCAGCTTGTTTATCATTTTTATAGAATAATAATATTCCATTATTTTCATATACCACAACTTGTTCAACCAATCCCCAATTGAAGGGCATCTACTCCTTTTACAATTCTTTGCTACCACCAAAAAAAAAAAAAAAAAAAAAAAGCTGCTACATTTTTACACATGTGGGTTCTTTTCTCTCCTCTATTATTTCCTTTGGTGACAGACCCAGGAATGGCACTGCTGGGTCAAAGGTTTTATATACCTTTGGGAATAGTACCAGATCGCTCTCCAAAATGGTTGGATTGTTTCACAACTTTACTAACCATTAGTGTTGCAGTTTTTCCATATCACTTCCATAATTTACAATTATCTTTTCATATCATTTTACCCAATTTGAGAAGTATGAGGTAGTAGTTCAGAGTTGCTTTTCTCTAATCAATTGTGATTTATAGTGTTTTTCATATAATTAGAAATAGCTTTAATTTTATCATCTGAAAATTATATGTTCATATCCTTTGACCATTTATCAATTGGGGAATGGCTTATTTTCTTATAAATTTGACACAGTTCTTTATATATTTTAGAAATGAGACCTTTACCAGAAATAGTAGCTGTAAAGATTTTTTTCCCAGCTGTGTACTTCCCTTTTAATGATGTTTCTGATGGTTGTATTTGTGCAAAAACTTTTCAATTTAATATAATCAAAATTGTCCATTTTGCCTTTCATAATATTCTCTAGTTTTTCTTGGGTCATAAATTCCTTCCTTCTTTAAAGGTCAATAGGCAAATTATCAATTGTTCTCCTAATTTGTTCATGGTATCATCCTTTATGCCCAAATCTTGAATCCATTTTCACCTTTATTTTAGTATGGGGTGTGAGATATAGGTCTATACTAAGCTTCTGATATATTATTTTCCGATTTTCTCAGCAATGTTTGTCAAATAGTGAGTTCTTATTCCAAAAGTTGGAGTTTGGGGTTTTATCAAACACTAGATTGCTATAGGCCTTGATTATTGTGTTGTGTGTATCTAATCTATTCCACTGATCCATCACTAGATGTCTTAGCCTGTACCAAATGATTTTGATTATTTCTACTTTATGATATAGTTTTAGATTTGGTATAAGAATATTTCAAATAAATATGAAGATATATTTTGACATACCATATAAACCCATATGTAAATATATTCCATTGAAAATATATTTGCATGCTAAATTACTTGCTTACTGACTTTCTGTTTTTTCTGTAATGCAAATTAAAATGCAATAAAATGATGACATATTAAATTCATGGTAAAATGTTCAGAAGAAAACAAAATATTTTAGAAAAAAATTTTCCCCATTTTAGTGGGAATTATGTAAATACCTTTCTGACTTTGTAAATGAACATTTTATTTATTTTCTTTTAATAAAGGATTGGTGGACATTACAGCTTTAAATATAGAATATAAAAATATTAGAATCATAATTTAAGAATTTGTACACTGATATAGGAAAAAACCCAAGACATCAGAGATTGGGGAAGACTTTCTTATAATTATTATGCTATGGTATATTTAAAGAGAACCATGATTTGGGAAGAATTATAAATATTTCATATGTGAATGATCATTTAATCCTCAGTAAGTTGGTAAATTGGTAATGTATTCTTTGGCCATGGTAATGAATTAAATAAAATATAAAATATATATTATTTTTATATATATTAAAATTATATATTAGTTTAAAAGCAGGGGGAAAGCCCCATTTCATATATCTATATATAGATATATGAAATGGGGCTTTCCCCCTGCTTTTAAACTAATAGAGACAAAGGAACATAATTGGGGTAGTGAGTAAAAGGGAAACTTTTTCATATTAAATATATACATGAATTTAATAGGTATTTTATCTCTGAAAGCTTTTTTCCCAATATACCAATGGTAGATATTAGTCCTGTTTTCTGAAGATGAATCTAAATATAAAGAGCCACAACATCAGGAGTCCAGCCATCTAATAAATTCTCTGGCCAAAGCAATTAATGAAAAATAAAGTACAAGATGGATATATCTAATGTGCTCAGTCCTTTTCAGTTCTATGATTCTACCAATGCAATATATTGGCAGAAGCAGGAGAGAGAGAGAGAAGACAAGAATTATATTGGTTTTAAATTGCCTATAAATTTTAGTTTAGCTAATATTATAGTACATGTGAAATGCTTAGTCTGTGACCAATAAGTGAAGTAAACTATTTCAGGAACTGAATTATTCTTGTTATAAATAAAAGTAAAATGGAATGATAGTCAATAGAAGGATCATTTATACCAGGCCTACAACTATTCCTGCACAGACCAGATAAGATTAAAATGTAATTGGGAAATCATTAATAAATAAATTAAAATGAATGGAATATAGATAATGTTAATACATTGGATTATAAATAAACATGTAGCCTATAATAATTTCTATCTACTGTTTATTGGTCTCCATTTTTATTTGAATTTGACAACACTTGTTTTCAGGTTATTCTTGAGAGTTTTTGTTTTGTTTTGTTTTAGCATACCTCTCAATTGCATCGATAAACATAATTTTATCATTTGACCTGGTCATCTAACATGTTGATGCTTATAAAACACTGCAGTGCTTTATGGTGCAAAAAGTACACCATGAAGATTTTTAAAATGTATGAACCAAGATCTGATGCAGACGATAAAATGATAGAGAAACTCTATGAGGAAAGATACTAGAAAAATGACAGAGCAAATTAGAAAATTCCAGACTTTCCAGAATTCCCTCATAAGCAAAATAAAATTATACCCCAAGGCAATCATAGACGAGTGAAAAACAAAAGTCATAACTAGGCATTACTCTTGCTTTCTCTTCCAAATCACATTGCTGTTTCATTCTGAAGTATTTTATTACTCTCTATAGGGATCCTGGATTTGTCTTTCAGCTATTTAGGTACAAAATTCTTCTCTTTTAGTGAAGAGTTAATAGTACCTGGAAATTGACACAATTCTCTTTGTGACAAATTTTGCCTATAATATTTCAGGGCACTTGTTCTTTATGAGACTATTATAATTGAAAAAATAATTCTTATTAGCATTTCATTATTGGAAAAAAAAAACTTTCTCCAGGGAATGGACACTGTTCTACAGCTTCTAGATTTTTCCAATATCAACTCTAGATTGATATACAGAAACATCAAATATAAACAGCTTTTCCTTCCCTTTACATTAGTACAGAAATTTGCCATTAAAGAGGATATTTCTAATTTTCAATATCATATACTACTGAAAACTCTGTTTGTTCTCTTAAATCATTAGATTATATTTTTCAAATCACCCAACACTTTCAATCACTTGTTTCTGCATCTTATCACTCCTGCCTCCCAGATTTAATTTGAGAGTTGTACTTCTTACTGTTCTCAGGAACATCTTTATTTTTTGGAGTAGAAAAGTAGAAACACCCAACCTCTCTAACACTTCTTCTCAAATCCAAAATGCAATATGCATATGTAGTCTAAGCACCTAGGTAATAGCAAACATTTTAAAATACATGATGCTTAATTTATGGGCTAAGAGTTTTTCTTTACCATATTGTCTGTTTAAATGGCAGAATGAGGAACTTTATGTATAGAGGAAGGAAGAGGTTTATGAAATAACTGTATCTATAGTAAAATCTTTAATGCAAAATGATGTGATGATAAAGAATATGTTATGGAAAAATGATCAAATTTTTGCAAATTATTTAAGGTCTTAGTAGGAAATAACAGTTTCATTATCTAATGATTTCTAAATATGTAATAAAATAATGTAAATGGGAATAGATTGGCAAACAACATAATTTATGGATTTGCTATTGTCTGAGAATTATTGATACAACTTCTCATTTCTCTACATCAAGAGAATGAAATGTATCTTTCAAAAATAACATTAATATTTGACAATTTATAGAAGTATAGTGTACGATTCCTCCAAACATCAGAATATGTGATTTTTTTTTTAATTAGGAAGGTTTTTAAAACTGAAAGTATTTGAAGCATAACATCATAAAACCTGAGTTTTCCAAATCACTTTTAATAATAAAACTAAGTTTCTAGAACTGTATAGAAAAATCAGAACTGAAGTCAGCTCAATACGTAAATTCCTTATCATTTAAATATTTCAGTAATTCAATGGTTCAATGTTCACATGAACATCAATTTTCTTTCACCAATGCAGACTGTTATCATCCATTCTATCTCATCTTAGATAGTTTTTGTCCATGTTCTCCACTTATCTTCTAAAGATGATCTACAAAAATTGTTGACATCCTTTTCATTGCCATTTTGTTACTACACCCATATGAATTCATGACTGACTTCTTCATTTCCAAAAGTACGCATCATGAATAGTGTCTCTTATTCCACTTTTTATTCATATCAAACATCTCTCTCTTGACTTTGTGAGATATCTATTCTGTCTCATTACTTGTAGCAATACAACACCATGAGAAAAATATTAGTCTTAATAATCTTTTGTCTATTATTTCTTCCAACTTTGGCATTCTTGTCTGTCATATCTGGAATTCTCTCTATTTCTACCTCCTGGCTTGGCTGGTTTTTCCTCTATTCTTCGCTAATATTCTTCTTTCTCTCAGTAGTCATTTTCAGTCTTCCTCAATCATAATATCTTCCCTCTCATATTATATCTAATTTATCATATGTATATATATATATATATGTACAAAATCTGTAAATAGCATGTTTTCTCTTTGTTTGACTGACCTTGAAAGTAACAACTGTTTATTTTGTCTTTCTTGGTATTTCTAGTATTTTGTATACTTCCTGTCACAAAGGAGATGCTTCATAACTTCTTGTTGACTATTTTAAAATATGTTACCCTTCTTCTCGTTGATATAGATGTCATCATTATTTTGTGTGTGTGTGTGTGTCAGGAAACATCTTGCAAAGATATAATGTAGTTTAGTATGATCTTGTCTGCTATTCTCTTTTTGATTTTTTTGGACTCCATTCATAAATCAGCTGGTAGCCCATTTAAGGTTCTGTCACAGTCATTGTAATTAGCATTCTTTCTCCTTTCTGTTATTATTGGAAATGGAATTTCTTTGAGAAAGAACCATAGAATTCTGAGGAATATTATAACCAATACTATGTGTACCATAATTGGGAAAATCTGAAGATCTTCTCTAACTATAGATAGTCACATTTATATATGGAAAATGTATAGAATATTCTCAACCATGGAAAATCCTTTTGAAAACCATATGCCATTAATTTAAGCCTAGTTCATACTAAAGATTGCTAAACAAAATTATTTATATGTCTACATTTCTTATTATTTTTAATTATTTTATTTTTTTCTAATACATATATATTAACTTTGATATGCATTTCTTTCTTAATCGTGTTGGGAGAAAAAGGTAAGAACAAAAGGTAAAATTCCAAGAGAGAAAAAGAAAAAAAAAAAAAAACAGAACAAAAGTGAAGGTGGCATGTGTTGATTTACATTCAATCTTTCATGCAGATAGCATTTACTGTCCAAAGTTTGTTAGGGTTGCTTTGGATCACTGAACTATTGAGAAGAACCAAGTCTTTCACAGTTGATCATTGCACTATCAAGTAGTTACTGTGTACAATGTATGCCTGGTTCTTCTTCTTTCACTCAGAATCTGTTCATGTAAATCTATCCAGGTTATTCTAAAGTTAGTTTGTTCATCATTTTTACAGAACAATCATATTCTATTATTTTCTTATGCCATACTTAATTAGGACATTCCCCAATTGATGGGTATCTATTCATTTTCCAATTCTTTGCCACCACAAAAATAGATGCTACAAACATTTTTGCATGTGTGGGCCCTTCTCACTCCTTTATAATTTCTTTGCAATACAGATCCAGTATTGGCACTCTTGGGTCAAAGGATATGCACAATTTGATAAACTTTTGGGCATTAATGTCCCAGTTTTCACATATCCCCTTCAATATTTGTCATTATCTTTTCCCTGTCTTAGCCAATATGAGAAGTGTGAAGTGGTACTTCAGAGATGTCTTAATTTGCATTTCTCTAATCAATAGTGATTTAGAGCATTAATTCATATAATTATAGGTAACAATAACTTCTTCATCTGAAAATTATCTGTTCATATCCAAGGACCATTTATGAATTGAGGAATGAATTTTATTCTTATAAAATTGGCACAGTTCTTTATATATTTTAGCAATGAGGCCTTTATTAGAAACACTGGCTGCATTTTTTTTTCCAGTTTTGTACTTTTATTCTTGTTTGTGTTCATTTTATTTGTGCAAAATATTTTCAATTTAATGTAATCAACGTTTTTCATTTACATTTTGTAATGTTCTCTCATTCTTCTATGGTTATAAATTCCTCCCTTTTCCAAAGATGTGATAGATAAACTATCACTCTCCTAATTTGCTTATTATGTCAGCCTTTGTGATACAACTCATGTTCTCATATTGATCTTATTTTAGAGTGGAGTGTAGATGTAGATTTATGCTAAGTTTTTGTCACATTTTCCAGTTTTTCCAACAATTTTTGTGAAATAAGTTTTTTTTATCCTAGAAAGTTGGAGTTTGAGTGTTTATCAAATACTAGGTTACTATAGTCATCAATTATTGTGTCATGTGTATCAAACTTATTCCACTGATCCACTACTCTATTATTTAGCCAGTACCAAGTGATTTTGATGACTACTGCTACACAATAGGGGTTTATTTCTGGTTTGGCTAAGCAATCATATCTTGTTTTTTTTTCATTAATTCCCTTGGTATTTTTGAGTTTTTGTTCTTACAAATGAATTTTGTTATTTTTTCTATTCTATTAAATATTTTTGGCAATTTTATTGGGATGGCACTGAACAAGTAGATCAATTTAGGTATAATTGCCATTTTTATCATATTAGCTCAGCCTACCCATGACCAATTGATATTTTTGCAGTTGTTTAGATTTGACTTTATTTGTGTGAGGTATTTTAAACACCCAAATATTTTATTTTCTGTAGTTATTTTAAATGAGATTTCTTTTTCTATCTTATGTTGCTGGACTTTATTAGTAATATATGCAAATGCTGATGATTTGTATGGGTTTATTTTATATCCTGCAACTTTGCTAAAGCTGTTTAACTATTTCAAATGGGTTTTTGAATGACTTTTTACAATTCTCTATGTATATCATCATCTACAAAGAATGATAGTTTTATTTCCTCATTGCTTATTTTAATTTTGTCAATTTCCTTTTCTTTTCTTATTGCTAAAGCCAACATTTTAATACAACATTGAATAATAGTGATGATAATGTCAGGGACTTTATAAGATCTTTACATTTGCAAGCTAAGCGGAACTTTTATGTCCTACTGAATTATTTAAAATTAGTGAAAAATAAATACATTGTCCTGTTGTTTTATGATAATATTTTCTATATTTTAAGTCAATTATATCACTGGGAAGAAATAATTTACTGTAAAAATAAAACTGAGAAATGTGTACCTCATTTTCAATTTTAATGACTTTTATGTTATTTTCATTTCTTTTAACATTTTAAAAATGCTGAGTCCCAAATTCTTTCTCTACCTCTTCTATCCCCATGATGCGCTGAGAAATCAGGCAACATTTCAACTAAACATATAACTTATGCAAAACATTTTTATAATGGTGGTATTTTTATTTAAAGCTTTTTCTTTTCAAAATATATGCAGAATTATGAATATTCATCCTTGCAAAACTTTGTATTCCAATGTTTTCTCTCTCTTCTCTTCACCCACTCTTCTAAATAGCAATTAATCCAATAAATGTTGAACATGTGTAGCTCTTCCTTATGTATTTCCACATTTAACATGCAGCAAAATAAATATCAGATCACAAAATGAAAAAAGAAGAAAAAAGAAATTACAAACAACAAAAAAAGTTAAAATACTATGCTGTGATACACACTTAGTCCCCCACAGTCCTCTCGTTGGATGCAAATGGCTCTCTCTACGACAAGAACTTTGGAACTAACCCAAATAACCTTGCTGTTGAAAAAAGCCATCTCCATCAGAACAGATCATGATATAATCTTATTGCCTTGTACAAAGTTTTCCTGCTTCTTCACATAAGTCTCTCAAGACTTTTCCAAAATCATTCTGCTGATCATTTTTTTACAGAACAATAATATTCTCTTCACATATCATAACTTATTCAGCCATTCTCCAAGTAACGGGCATAAAATCAATTTCCAGTTCCTTGCCACTACAAAAAGCCCTGCTACAAATATTTTTGCAAATGTGGGTCCTGTTCCCTTTTTATGATCCTTTGGGATACTGGGCCAGTAAAGACACTACTGGATAAAAGGATATTCACAGTTAATAGCACTTTGGGCATAGCTCCAAATTGCTCTCCAAAATGATTGGTTTTCTCCTCCAACAAAGCATTAGTGTCCTACTTTTTCCACATCCCCTCCAACATTCATTATTATTTTTTCCTATCATCTTAGCCAATCTGAGAGGTGTGTAGTGGTACCTCAGAGTTCTTAATTTGCATTTCTCTGAATTGGTCGTTTTTTTTATTGAAACTTTTTATTTTCAAAACATAGTCAAGGATAATTTTTTTGCATTGACCCTTACAAAATCTTGTACAATAATTTCCCCCTCTTACCTCCATATCCTGCCCTAGATGGCAAATAATCTAATATATGTTAAACACAGTAAGAATATATGTAAATACAATATAGCCATATGTATTTATACAATCATCTTGTTGCACAAGAAGAATCAGATCAAAAAGGGAAAAATGAGAAAGAAAATAAAATTCAAGCAAACAATAACAAAAGAAATGAAAATGGTATGTTGTGATCCATACTCAGTTCCCACAATCCTCTCTCTAGGTGTAGATGGTTCTCATCAGCTCAAGATTCTTAGAACTTGCCTGAATCAGCTCTTGTTGAGAAGAGCCACATCCATCAGAATTGATCATTATATAATTTTGCCATTACCTGGTTCTTCTCATTTCACTTAGCATCAGTTCATGTAACTCTCTCCAGGCCTCTCTAATATCATCCTGCTGATCATTTCTTATAGAAAAATAATATTCTATAGAATTCATATTCTATAACTTATTCAGCCATTCTCCAACTGATTGGCATCCACTCAGTTTCCAGTTTCTTGACACTACAAAAAGGATTGCCACAAACATTGTTTGCACATATGGGTTTCTTCTCTTTCTTTAAGATCTCTTTGGGATATAAGCCCAGTAGAAATACTGCTGGTTCAAAGGGCATGCACAGTTCAATAACCTTTTGAGCATAGTTCTAAATTGTTCTCCAGAATGCCTGGATCCATTCACAATTCCAATAACAATGTATTAGTGTCCCAGTTTTTTACATGCTCTCCCACATTCATCATTATCTTTTCCTGTCATCTCTGCCAATCTCAGAAGTGTGTAGTGGTATCTCAGAGTTGTTTTAATTGGTATTTATCTGACCAATGATGATTTAGAGCACCTTTTTGTATGATTAAAAATAGTTTCAATTTCTTCATCTGAATATTGCCTGTTCATATCCTTTGACCATTTATCAATTGCAGAATGGCTTGAATTCCTATAAATTTGAGTCAATGCTCTATATATGTTAGAAATGAGAACTTTATCATAATACTTAAACATAAAAATGTTTTCCCAATTTATTGCTTTCCTTCTAATCTTATCCATATTAGTTTTGCTTGTACAAAAAATTTTAACATAATATAATCAACATTATCTATTTGTTGTTCAATAATGAGTTCCAATTCTTCTTTGGTCACAAATTCCTTCTTTCTCCATAGATCTGAGAGGTAAACAATCCTATGTTTTTCTAATTTGCTTATAATATGACTCTTTTTGTCTAAATCATGAACTCATTTTGATCATGTCTTGGTATATCATGTGGGTCAATACCTAGTTTTTGTCATACTTGTTTTCAATTTTCCCCAGGAGTTTTTGTCAAACAGTGAATTCGTATCCCAAGAGCTGGGTTCTCTGAGTTTGTCAAATACTGGATTACTTTAGTTATTGACAATTTTTCCTGTGAACTTAACTTATTCCACTGATCACCAACTCTATTTCTTAATATGAATTAGTTTTGATGACCGCTACTTTATTTTATTTTTTTAGGTCTGGAAAAGCTAGGCCACCTTTATTAGAATTGTTTTTCATTAACTCCCTTGAAATTCTTGATCTTTTTTTGTTTTTGCAGATGAAATTTATTATTATTCTTTCTAGATATATAAAATAATTTCTTGGGAGTTTGATTAGTATGGCATAAATAAGTATTTTAATTTAGGTAGTATTGTCATTTTTATTCTATTCAACCCACATACACATGAGTACTTCACTTTTTTCTAACTTATTAGATCTTACTTTATTTGCATGGAAAGTGTTTTGTAATTGTGTTCATATAGTTCCTGTCTTTCCCCTGGCAGATAAATTCCCAAATATTTTATGCTGTTAACAGTTATTTTGAATGGAACCTCTTTCTGCTGGACTTTGTCTGTAATATATAAAATGGGGATGATTTATGTGGATTTATTTTGTATCCTACAATTTTGCTAAAGTTGTAAATTGTTTCTGGCAGTTTTTAAGTTGATTCTCTAGGGTTCTCTAAGAATGTCATCATATTATCTGCAGAGTTATAATTTGGTTTCTTCATTACTCACTCAAATCCATTTAATTTCTTTTTCTTCTGTCCTTACCAAAGTTAACATTTCCAATACAATACTGAATAGTAATTGTGACTGGGCAAATTTGGTTCTTCATTGATCATACTGGAAATGGTTCTAACTTGTTCTCATTACATATGGTGTTTGCTGATGGATTTCAATAGATGCTACTGATCATTTTAAGAAAAAGTCCATTCATTCCTATACTCTCTAATATTTTTAATAGCAATGGGCATGGGATTTTATCAAATGCTTTTTCTGTGCCTATTGAGATGCTCATATGATTTGTTTTAATTTGTTTTTTTTTTTTTTTTATATAGTTATTTATGCTAATAGTTCTCCTAATTTTGAACCAGCCCTACATTCCTGATATAAATGATACTTGGTCATAGTGTGTTATCTTGTGGATGACTTTCTGTAATTTCTTTGCTAATATTCTATTTAAAATTTTTGCATCGATATGCATTAGGGAAATTGGTCTATAATTTTTTTTCTCTGTTTTCACCCTACTAGGTTTAGGTATCAACACCATATCTGTGTTATAAAAGAAATTTGGTAGGAGTCCTTCTTTCTCTCTTTTTTTCAAATAGTTATATAGTACTGGAACTAATTGTTTTTTAAATATTTGGCAGAATTCACATGTAAATCCATGTGGCCCTGGAGATTTTTTCTTGAGGAACTAATTAATAGCTTATTATATTAGTTTTTCTAAAGCAGGATTATTTAAATAACTTATTTTCTCTTCTGTTACCCTGAGCAATCTACATTTTTGTAGATATTCCTCCATTTCACTTAGATTATCAAATTTCTTGACATATAGTTGGACAATGTAACTCCTAATTATTGCTCTTATTTCCTTTTCATTGAAGGAAAGTTCTCCTTTTTCATTTTTGATACTGACAATCTGAATTTCTTCTTTTATTTTTCTAATTAAATTAATTAATGGTTTACCTGTTTTATTTTGTTTTTTTTTTTCACAAAACCAACTCAATTTTATTTATTAATTCAATAATTTTCTTATTTTCAATTTTATTGATCTCCACTTTTATTTTCACAATTTCAAATTTTATATTTAATTGAGGGTTTTTACTTTGTTCTTTTTCTAGCTTTTTAGTTGTGAGCCCAATTTTTTGATCTTCTCTTTATCTTTTTAATACAAATAAGCATCTAGAGTTATACATTTTCCCCTAATAATCCCTTTGCCTGTATCTCACAAATTTTGGTATGTTGTCCCATTATTGTCATTCTCTTGGATTAAGTTATTGGTTATATGTAGGATTTGTTGTTTTATCCATTCATTCCTTAGAATTAGATTATTTAGAATCCAAATAATCTCCTGGCCTTTTATTCTATGTGGTTTTTATTCCATCATGATCTGTAAAAAATGAATTTATTATTTCTGCCTTTCTGCATTTGATTTTGAGGTTTTTATGACCTAATACATAGTCAATTTTGTATAGTTTCCATGAACTACTGAGAAAGAAGTAATCTTCTTTCTGTCTCCATTGAATTTTCTCCAAAGATCTATCATACCTAAATTTTCTAACATTCTCTTTACCTCCTTAACTTCTTTCTTATTTATTGTGTAGTTCGATTTATCTAGTTTAATTCTTCTTACATCTCTCTTAACTTCACCTCTAGGTATTTGGATAATGTACCACTTGATATATGTGTGCATATATGGTGCATACATGTTTAGTATTGATATTGCCTCATTATCTATTAATAAGATATAGTTTTCTTCCTTATCTATTTTAATTAGATCATCTTTGCTTTTGCATGATCTGAGATCTGGATCAGTACCCCGGTTTTTTGTTTTTGTTTTTGTTTTGTTGTTGTTGTTGTTGTTGTTTGTTTGTTTTTTTAACTTGAAGTAAAGCAAAATAGTTTTTTTTTTTTTGTTTTTTGTTTTTCCCTCTAGCCTTTTACCTTCACTCTGTATGTATCATTCTATTTTAAATATGTTTATTGTAAACAACATATTGTAGGATTTTGGCTTTTAATCCAGTCTGCTATCTATTTCTGCTTTATGGGAAAGTTCACTTCATTCACATTTACAATTAAAAGTACTAATTCTGTATTTACTGCTATTTTACTTACCCAAAATTATACTTTTCTCTTTCTTTTCTTCTTTCCCTCCTTTGCTTCTGACTTTGCTTCTGACTACCACCTCATTTATAGCCCTTCCCTCTTTCTGATACCTTCCCTCTATTACTTCTGTTTTCCCTTCTATTATCCATTCCTTTTCCCTTTTCCCTCCCACATTCCTTTAAGGTAAGACAAGTTTTTCAGTGAAACCAAGTATGCCTAATATTTTCTCTTTGACCCAAATCTGATGGGAATAATAATCACACAATGCTTATCCTCCTTCCTTCTTTCCCTGAATTAGAATAGGTCTTCTTTGCCTCTTCCTATGATGAATTTGTCCTCATTTTACCTCCTTTTTTTTTCTTTTTCCAGTACAATCCCCTTTTAACCTCTAGTTTCTTTTTTTTTTTTTTTATTTTCACAATAAAGTGAAATTATACCTGTACTCTCTAAGTATAGCCATAACAGAAATATAGCTCTCAAGAGTTCTTTCCTTTTAAACTTTTTATGCTTCTCTTGAGTTCTATGTTTGGAGATCAGATTTTCTTTTCAGCTTTGGTCTTTTTATAAGAAATAAGTGAAATTCAACTGTTTCATTGAGTGACCATCTTCTTCCCTGAAAAAATAATGCTCAGTTTAGCTAGATAATTGATTCTTGGCTGCATTCCAAGTTTCTTCATTCCAGATTCCAAGCCCTTTGATACTTTGAGGTGGAAGCTGCTAGATCTTGAGTATTCTTGATTGTGGCTCCTCAATATTTCAATTATTTCTTTCCAGCTGTTTGCAATATTTTTCCTTGATCTGATAATTCTGAAATTTAGCTACTATATTTTTTGAAGTTTTCATTTTGGGGTCTCTTTCAGGTGGTAATTAGGGAATTCTTTCAATGGCTACTTTACCTTCTGGTTCTAGGATATCAGGGCGTTTTTCTTGATGGTTTCCTGTTAGGATTACTAAGTGAGAACTGAGGTTGTCTGGATAGTGACAAGGTGAGAATTCAGGTTTTCTGGACAATTACAAGGTGAGAACTCAGGTTGACTTGATAGAGGGGGCAAGCTCATTGGCTGGGGTGGTTCTTCCCCCAAGCCCTTGCATTATCCCACGCCCATTCTCTGGGAGGATAAAAGAGACAGCACTGGGCGCAGAGAGCAGATCGGCCTGGAGAAGGATAAGAGCTGGAGGAGATTCAGAGCCAGGATTCAAGAAGAGGGTCTCTGCATTACATCAGGCCTGACGGGGCTCTCTGCAGGAAGGGAAGTCACTTCTAAGGACAAGAGTTAACAGCAACTGCCTGGAGACAACGGTTCACTACAGGAAGAAGAATCTGTCTGAGAGATTTGAGTAGACACAGCAGATCTCTTCCCAGAGAGTAATCCGGCAGCTTCTAGAGAGGACAGCTCTTCACAATTGGCGCCCAACGTGGGGCAAGGACTTTTGCTTATCCTGATAAGAGGAGCTAGACCAGACCTTCGCAATTTGGCGCCCGAACAGGGACAGACACGGTCCTGATTCCAGTGGAAAAGCCTCCCATCCAGATCTCAGTCTCTCTGACACAGAACCGTGAGTAACGAGGAAACTTTGTTAAAGATTAAGTGAGCGTGCTAATAGATAAACAAGGAACTTAACTTGTTAAGGGCTAAACCAGGAATCTCTTATAGCTGAAATGGGGCAGATGTTAGCTATATTCAATCCCTGGACCTCAGCCGACTCAACCCCAGCCCCAGAAGCAACCTCAGCTCCACCCCCATTCAGGAGTGGTACTATAGAGAGTATAATCAAGATAATTGAGGAGCAGAGTTTACTTGTAACCTGGGTACAGATTGCTAAACTCTTGGCTGCATTAAGACGCACATCTCCTTGGTTCTTAGAGGAAGAAAAGATAGATGTAGATAAATGGAAGCTAGTGGGATATGAAATGAAAGAATTTCAAGCAAAAAATGGGCCTCGTTCAATTTCTGCAGAGAGCCCCGTCAGGCCTGATGTAATGCAGAGACCCTCTTCTTGAATCCTGGCTCTGAATCTCCTCCAGCTCTTATCCTTCTCCAGGCCGATCTGCTCTCTGCGCCCAGTGCTGTCTCTTTTATCCTCCCAGAGAATGGGCGTGGGATAATGCAAGGGCTTCTGGGAAGAACCACCCCAGCCAATGAGCTTGCCCCCTCTATCAAGTCAACCTGAGTTCTCACCTTGTAATTGTCCAGAAAACCTGAATTCTCACCTTGTCACTATCCAGGCAACCTCAGTTCTCACTTAGTAATCCTAACAGTTTCCTGAAAGATGATGTCTAGGCTTATTTTTTTTATTTTTTTTTAATCATGGCTTTCAGGAAGTCTAATAATAATAATAATCCTTGGATTGCCTCTTCTAGTTCTATTTTCCAGATCATTTCTTTTTCCAAGTAGGTATTTCACATTTTCTTCTATTTTTTTTTTTTTGTTTTATTTAACTGATTCTTGAAATCTTATTGAGTTATTCACTTCCATTTGTTCAATCCTAATTTTTAGTGTATTATTTTCTTCAGTTACCTTTTTTAACTTCTTTTGTATTTGGCCAATTGAATTGTTTTGTTCATTGCATTTTTTCCCATTTCACAAATTCTGTTTTTCAATGAATTGGTTCCTTTTTTATATCTATTTTGTAAGGAGATATATGCCTTCCTTTTATATTTCAACAAATTGATTTTATAAGGAGTATATGCTTTTCCCATTTCATCAAATCTATTTTTTTAAAGTTTTCTTCAGATAATTTCTGTTTTGTTTTGTTTTTTCCAAACCCTCTTGCAAAGATCTCATTTCCTTTCCCTATTTATCTTCTAAACACTCTTTTACAATCCCAAGAAAGCTTTGTGAAATGTTGACCAGCTCATATTTCCCTTTGGGGCTTCATCTGAAGTTGATTTGCCTTTAGGAATCTCAGGGCTTGAGGTCTTTTCTATATCTCCATAAAATGTATCTATGGTCAGAGTTCTTTTTGCTTTTTTTTCTCATTTTTAATGGTTGAGATCTGCTCTTAAGGGAAAGGGATTTCAGCCACTTTAGTTTACCCCAGGACCAGTGTGGCTGACTGACTTCCAATGCTGGTTATTGGAGGTCACACCCTGCTTTATTCTGGGATTAGAGGCTTTCAAGTTGCTTTTTGTATTCACTTTACAACAAATCTGCTAATCACTTACTTGGGACCAGGACAAAGTGGCCTAAGAGCCTCACAGAAGATTCCCTGCTGTGCAGACCCAGTAAAGCTCTGGCTCTGCCCCTCCATCCCTACCCCCCCCCCCAGCTCCTTGCCCCAGGCTCACTACTTTGCTGTCTGCACTTAACAGACTAGTTCCCTTTGCCAGATTGTAACAGACATGTTCTGACATTTTTCCAAATTATTTTCTTCTGGAAATGTTTTGTATTCCAATTATTTGTGGGCTGTGTCACTCCAAAGTCAGTTTAGAAGTTTAATCTCCTGTTGCTTTGAGAGAAGGTCAGAGAAGATCACAGAAATCTGTCTGCTCTCTTCCATCTTGGCTCCACTGCCCTCCCCTTTCTAGTCTTCTTATACTTTATTCCCTTCTATATAGTCTATGATCAAGTGACAATAACTTCACTGTTCCTCATAAAACATCCTGTCTCCTGACTGAGAACATTAATGCTTACTCTTCTTTATTTGGTTTATTGCATTTTTTATCTCTGTCTCCTGGCTTTCTGAAAATGTCATCTGGTCTCACATTCTGCAAAAAGTCTTTCCTAGATCTCCTTAAACTTGACACCTTTCCTCCAGATTATCTTGTGTATATATCTTATTTATTTGTAGTTTGTTCGCTGTTGCCTTTCCCCCATCAGCATGTAAAATCCTCATGGTGAGGTTTGTACCTTTCTTTGTTTGGCTGGCTCTTAGCATAGTCAGATGAAGATTGTTGTTTCTTAATAAAGCCTTCTTAATTTGATTTGACTAATATAGTATTTGTTCTCACTTGGGGAGCAAGTACTTTCCTATCCTATCCCCATTTTATAAATATTTCCTCCCTGACTCACTACTAGCATTTTTCTCTTTGAAACTTTTCTAAATTTTTCAACTGCCCAAAGAAGTTAGGCAATCACTTAATAGTCAGTTCTATTCTGAGGTTTTTCTACTATTCTGAGTGGATATTATTAGAACAGCCTTAGGCTAAATATCTCCAAGATTTTCCTTTCTCTTCCCAAGACCATATTTATTGGCAATATTTCTACTTTGCTTAGAAAGTTTTCCAACTATTATTTTGGTGATAGTGTGTGTGTGTGTGTGTGTGTGTGTGTGTGTGTGTGTGTGTGTGTGTGTGTGTGTGTGTATTGTAGATCTGAAGAACCTAAACCTGAAAGTTAAGTTTAGTAATCAGAGATAAAACAAGCCCTTGGTAAGGTACAACACATCTTAACTATAAGCTAGTAAAGCAGTATCAGCTGATAAGGTAAGAATTTGGAAGTAATAGAGTAAATAGTACTTTAGAAATCAAAGAGAATACAGCAAGAGTAGACATGGAAGCCTAAATATTTAGCTTGCTTAACCATGCAGGTTCTTTCAGCATTTCTTTAAACATATACTGATCAAATAGTTTGGATAGCAAAAACACACCCCACCCTTCAATTGACAGAAACAAAGTATTTTTACTGCACAATTTGATGAATTATTTCATCATACAATATAGTTCATGCCACTGGGAACCATACCCACTGTTTTATTTCCTTAAAATCACTTTTTCTTCAGTGTAGACAGATCCCATGACACACAGATCAATATTTCTTAAAATATGTTTCCACATTTAGTTAATATTAGGAGTCTGCCTTGACAGCTGAATATCAAATGCACACAGTGAATTAAATTGTCTGCTTTTATACACTGATTTTTAAAAGATTACTGATGCACTGTCAACTAATATATAGCCAAGTATGAGCATGGATAGAATCATTGATCTACACTAACTGTACATTTCCCATACATTTATCCCAGAAATTTCAGGGATTTGTAATCAATCAGAACCCAAATCACAACTTTTCAGAAAACTATTCCATAACATTAGCATTCTAATTGGAAGTTTGGGACTAAATATTTTTATAATTTTGTCTAACAACTATATTCCCCCATAAACAATGCATATCTCTAATTATTCCCTCCCTAACCTCCTCATCTGTAATAATAGCATAGGTACAACCCACAAAATTGATTTCTGTAATTCTTTTCTATTTTAACATGCCCTTTACCTAAAATACCCAATCTTTGACCAGGCCTCATTCTGTAAATTTTCTAAAAGATCTCTTTAATATGGCCTATAATAACCTAGCATGTTATATGCTCTTTTTAAGTCTAATAACTCAGAATTGATTTTATAAATATGATTAAGTCCTCTCAAGACACAATATTTTAATTATCAATTTATCTTTATGCTATATGATAATCATCGTAGAAATGATCAAAATTATTTCTGTTTATTAAACATTTGATAAAATAAACATAAGAATGGAAGAAAACATGTTCAATGAGAATCTTTAAGGTTGAACTTTATTTTACTGATGAAAGTTACTAAATATTTTAGTGTAAAGAAGAACATTTATTGGTAATCAACATATCATAAATACAATATGATATTGTAATCTTAGAGGCACACAATATTTAATTAGGATGTATTTTAATAACTATGCAATTAAACTCATACTTAAAAGATACCACCTTTTTACATAGTGTTCATTTAACGTCTGTTTAAAGTCCTCTAATAAAGATGAATATTACTATTATATTCTCTTTTAATCTTTTTTTTCCCTCCTGAATAAATTTCTCAGTTCCTTCATCTAGATTTAATACAACATATATTCATAGGCCTTCGTTCATTACAATGGCCATTCTTCTTAGACTATTCTCCACTTTATCAATGTTCTTCATAAACTATAGTGCTCAAAGGGAACAAAATCCAGATATGATCTAGCTAGAATAGAAAATAGAGTGACTGTCAATTCCATACTCATAGGAGCAAATGCTTTGTTTAATTCAGTCCAAGATTAGATTTACTATTTTGGCAGCAAACATCAAACTTGAACATTGAAATTCCTTGATATTTTAAAATTACTAATAACTTATTTGATAAAAAACTCATTAGTTCATTATTGTACCTATTTTTCTGCATCTCCATCATTGTTTCATTTCTAACAGATATAAAGCACTATATAAAATTGTTTTAATTTGCCTTTTTCTTATAAATAATGGTTTAGAGCATTTTTATGTAATATGAGATAACTTTCATTTTTTTTTCTGAAAAACTATCTTCCTATCTTTTGACCATTTATCATTAGGGAAATGGCTCTGATTTTTATAAATTTGATTTTTTTTCCTATCTGATATTTTATATATATATATATATATATATATATATATATATATATATATATATATATATATATATATATATATATATATATATATATATATAAAATGAGGCCTTTATCAGTGAAATTTGCCATTTTAAATATATCACTCCATTGTCTGTGTACTTTTTGAAAGTGAATTTTTATCTTCAAAGCTATTTTTTTTCACATTTATCAAGCATGTTTACTAGAAATAATTTACTAATTCCTGTGTATTACATATCTACTCTATTCAAATGAATGACTGAATTAATTTAGGTAGAATTGCCAGCATATTATAATATACTCATATACAATTGCTATTTCTCCAATTATTTAGATTTGATATTATTTATATAAAAAGTATTTTATAATTATGTTCCTTATAATTCACCAATTACGTGTTGGCAGGTATAATCCCAGGGATTTTACATAGTCTATGATTATTTAAAATTCACTGTCTCTTTGTATAGGACGTTATTGGTGACATATGGAAATGTTTATATGGGTTTATTTTATATTGATTGTTCATCAAAATTTTTATTTCAATTTTTAGTGGAGTGAGTGGGATTTTCCAAGTATATCATCATAGCATTTGCAAAAAAAAAAAAAAAAAGAAGAAGAAGAAAAGATAATTTTACTAGCTTGTTGCCCATTTTGATTCTGTTTATTACTTTTCTTCTCTTACTGATACTGTTACCATCTCTAGTTCAACTGAAAAATATTAGTGAAAATGGGCATCTTTATTTCACTATTACTCTTATTGCCAACATTTTAGCTTATCCTTTTTACAGATAATTCTTGCTGACATTTTTACATAGATGTTCCTTATTTTAAAGAAAAAATCCACTTATACCCATGTTTTCAAGTGTTTTTTAATATGAAGAGATGGATTTATAACTAATGAATGCATAGAAGTCTTTGCAAAAGATAAAACTGAGAATTTTGATTGCATGAATCTAAAAAAACTTCTGTGCAAACAAAATTATTGTTTTTAGGATGCAAATAAAACTATTTTATTGGGAAAAAATAACTTTCTATAAAATTTCCTGATAAAATGTTGCTATTATATATATATATATATATATATATATATATACAGTTATAAACAGATAAATACAGATATAAATACATGTATATATGTGTAAAGATATGTTTGTGTATAAATAGTGAAAAAAACAATATACATAAAAACTATGACAATGAAAAGATCAAAAGGCAATCAAAATTGAATGTTGCAAAATTATAAAGAACAAATGTGAGGTCACAGAAGAGATATTAGAAAACATCCCTTCCTCACTCCTTTTTGGAAATGGGAATTCCATGATACATTGTATATATATTCATATTTTTCATGTGTTGATTGGTTTTGAATTTTTTTTTCCTTTACACATATAATTTGTTACATTACAGGTCTCTGGGCATAGCATAAAGAATACTTGTACAAAACTCAGATCATGCAAATCCACAAGAACATTTAAAATTAAATAAAAATGTTTTTAATTTAATTTTTGAGCTACCTGAAAGGAATCACCATTTTTGCTTGCATTCTGTCATATCAAGAGGTCAAAAATATATTCTCAGAAACAATCTTATTAATCATCTGTTTGTTTCATATGTATGTGTGTGTGTGTGTGTGTGTGTGTGTGTGTGTGTGTGTGTGTGTTTCTGTTATATACTTTTCCCCCCTCTCTTCCTTTTACCTTCAGTGGATACTAATGTGGTGATTTGGAGAAGCTTATTCTCCTATGCTTTTTAGTTTATTGCCTAAATCTTCATGGACACAGACAATATAATAAAGTTAGATTATTATGAATACACTAGCAAGTACATTCTATATTTCCTCTATGTATTGCTCTACTTAAAATTTATTTTGATAGATATTAAATAATAATAGTTATAATGAACATATTTATTTTAATCCCTAATCTTACTGGAAAGGTGTCTCATTCATGCTCATCATAAATAATGCTACTGCTTGTTTTTTGTTTTTGTTTTTTTTTTTTTTGTTTTTGTTTTTGTTTGTTTGTTTGTTTTTTTAAGAAAGATAATATTTATCAAATTTTGGAAACATCAAATTTTCCTTATGCTTTCTAGGTTTTTGTATTGCAGAGTCATCTCTGTAAATTTTTTAATCACAGAGGTCACCCCCGCCCGATCTGCTCAATATACCAGTGTCTAGTTCTATCCCTGTTTGCACTGGTCTGTTCCCGCTGTTCAGGGCAAATGTTTTCTGGCGATCTTCCAGATTATCTTTGACTGGTAAATTGTTGTACTTCTAATCTTCATGAATTTTACCAGTCAAGCACTATTTTTTGAGGCTGAATTTAATAATTGGTTGTGAGGGTATGAGAAGAGCTTAGAAAGTCATGTATGCCTTCTCCACCATTTTGACTCCACCTTCCAATTAACTTGTGATGAAGAGAGCCTCTGAACTCAGAGAGAGGATTGTAGGGATTGAGTGTTTACCACAACATAGTACTTTCACTCTTTTTATTGCTGTTTGCTTTGGTTTTGTTTTCTTTCTCATTTTTGTCATTTTTCATCTGATTTTTCTTGTGCAGCATGATAATTGTGAAAATATATATGGAAGAATTTAATATGTTTAATATATATTGTTAACATTAATATATACTTGCAATCTAGGGGAAGGAGTGAGAGGAAGTGAAGGGAAAAACTTGGAATACAAGGTTTTGCAAGAGTGAATATTGAAAATCATTTGTGCATATGTTTTGAAAATTAAAAAAAAAGCTTTATTTAAAAAACAAACAAAAAAAAATGGTCTGAGTTCAGAATGGACTACTCCACAATGCATTTGTGTAAATAGTTTCACCAAGCCTACATTTTCAGGCAAAGCAGTTTCCATTTTCTAAGAACAGGATTTTCACTGACCAATCCTCTTTAAATAACTCCATACATAAATTAGATACATAAGTATATGGAAGACAATTTCAAAAAGAAGATAGCAAGAGAAGAAGTGTGAAGGAAGCAAAGAAGACCCTTGGAATCTTTTACCGAGAATAATGAAAAATTTCCTAATTGTTTTTTTCCTGTATTTAGTCTCATTTTTCTCCAATTCTTAAAATATACTTCTGGCCATGCCACTCAGTTACTCAAAAAGTTTCAGCACTTTTATTTTATTTTTTTTTTAATGATATGCAAGTTCCTACTTGTGGAATTCAAAATCCTATATAATTTAGTTCCAGCCTATCTTTCCATGAAAATTACTTGCTCTTTTCTCTTTCACACTCTTCTATCTAAAAGTCATCTGCTTTTGTACATTTTCACAGAAAATATGTTAAATTTAGAATGCTCTCCTTTTTCGTTTCTACTTATTAGGTGAACTAACTTTTTTGTCATGGCTCAACTCAATATTTCCTAAACAAATAAAATCTAGCATAATTAAACTTATAAATAATCAACATTCCCAATATTACTATTTGTCAGTGTTCTCTGATAATTTTGTATTTATTTTGCATTATCCTAAATTTACTTTCTATTAACATTTATTCTCTCTTAGTAGAACATAAGGTCTTGCAAAACAGAAACTATTGTAATTTTGCTTTTTTTATCATCAGTCATTTAAAAAAGTATCTGAAATATATGAAACTATAAATGTTTTTGATTGATTAAATGATTGACATATAGAGAAAGTAAAATTTAAAACTTGTCGGCAAGTGTTTCTTTCAGGATCAATTATATAGGAGAAAAATGGGTCAAAAGTTAATATCCAAAAGAAAAATCTTTTGTTTTGATACCACCAAAATGGTGTTAAGTATCACTTTTCTCACTACAGAGATAGAACTTTTGCTGCTCTCCCCTGTATCTCTGATCATCACAGCTGGAGTCTGTCACAAGTCCTGAGTCTTATATCAATGCTAGCTCTGCCTGAGCTCCCTCCTGCTGAGCATGCTGGTCACTCGGTGCTCCTTTCAGTACTCCTATTTGAAGAACTAGGAGACAATATACTGCAGTCACATGATCTTTCATGAACTGCACTGTGACTGGCTTCCAATCTATACATGCTATTGCAGTAACTTAGTCTCCAACCAGATAATTGTGCATAACTCCATCTTCACTGGGGACAAACATCCCATGGCAAGGGCCATAGCAGTGGAAGCAGAGCTAGCATCATGCCTAGCCCACCTCACATCTCTTCTGCTCAACCAAGACAACAATCTAATGAGATGAGTGCCAAATAAGCGTCAAGTGCTGAAGTATTTTTTTTTCTTGTTGAAAAGAGTTGAATACTGAAATCAACAAATCAGCAGAGAAATAGTAAATTAATTTAAAGTCTGATCAATAGTTATTAGATCAATTCGACTAGAACATATAGCATATGAATGACCCTGGCAAATCATTTAACCTTTCATTTTCAGTTTCCCTATCTGTAAAATTATGGTCTAATACTAGCATCTTTCTCACAGGATTGTTCTGAGGATCAAATTAATATTTTAAAGTACTTTGTAAAAATGTTAAAGTGCTCTAAAATATTAGCTATTTTTATTATGTAATTATACATACTTTTTCAGTTGGAAAAGAAAGAGACTATGTTTCAATTTAAAAAAAAATAAAAAGAACTACAAATATAAGAATGTAAAAATAGGTAAGTGAGTTTGAGTAAAAGAAATGTGTGGCACTGTGTCATAAAAATGTCTGGGGCACCAAAGTTGAAAAAGAGCTGGGGACAGTAAGAAAAGTTTAAGACAATAAAAAAGGATTTTGTTTTGTTTTGTTCTGTTTTATTTTTACAAATTGTGGCAGACTTTAAGTGTCAGTGTGAGGAATTTGTATTGTTTCATATTGAGTTTTTCAAAATACATTCAAACATATCATGGAATATAATTAATTCTAGGTACTAGTAGTTATTAAGTAGATTCATTTTTGCTTTTTCTTAGAAGTTTGCCAATATTTTAACACTACTCTTGGACCCTAACATTTTGTTTTGACAAATTATTTCAGTGCAGATGAAATTCTATCCAAATCATTCCCCGTGACTGAGGGCATGAAACACAATTCTGAATGATATTCAATCTGAGTCATTTTCTTTGTATTCCTGTTTAAGGACCATTAAATGACAAAGAGCTTAGTGCCCAAAATGTGTTTATTGTGTACTGGAAACTATTATGTTTCAAAATAAGCTATAAACATCATCAAAACTCAGAAGAAAGTGATGTAGAATTTGCCCACAGATAACTGTAATATTAAGACACACTTGCAAAGTGATACATAATTTATATTAAAAGCTACAGCTACAAGGAATCATTGAAAAAAAATCTGAATCACAAAACCTTAGAGTTGTGAGGGACAATAGGAAACAACTAGTCTAACTACTATTTGAAAAAAATCTTTTCAACAAAGTTCCCATGTGGATTATTTTTTTTTTCCCTGAAGCCCTGCAATAGGGAATGAAGAGGCCCTGATATTTTTGCAGAAGGAAATTTTCTAATAACTCTTTTAACAATATATACCAAAATTTTGTAAATATTCAAAGCAACAGTACTACTTTAGACTTTGGGGAATTTACTTTCTCTTATTTGA